>NC_066527.1:1552313-1709813 GCF_024679095.1 Eriocheir sinensis | reverse complement strand
AATATTTTCCTTCATTGAATTGTAACAGCGACTTTTTGTTCCATTCCTGTAGCTTGGTGAGGTCTTCTGGTAGGTTATCCGAAGTAGAGAATTTTAAGGCTCGCTCGTCTTACACAGAACTCCTACCTCATAGTGACAAAGATCAGGCGTATGCAAGGTTCCTGTCCCTCCACGTACTGTCAGAGATTTTCAAAGAGAGGCTGCTAGTACACGCGTTAGACCCAGAACCTCCATCTTTCATGAATAGGATCAAAGGTACCAGTAGGAGGAGGAGAAGGAGGAGGAATAAAAAGTGTGGTTTGCAGTGATTGAGTGAAGAAAGAGATGGAACAAAGAGACACTAATTCTACACGCGTTAGACCCAGAACTCCCGCCTCTTATAAATGAGATCAAAGGAACCAGGATGAGGAGGAAGGGGACGAAGAATAGTGTTGTTTGCGGAGATTGAGTAAGGAAAGAGATGGAACAAAGAGACGCTACTTGTACACGTGTTAGACTCAGAACTCCCGCCTTTTAATTAATAGGATCAAAAGTATTAAAAGAAGGAGGAGGAGGACGAAGATAAAGTGTTATTAGCGGTGACTGAGCGAGGAGAGAGAGGGAACAAACGTATGATGAGGAGAGAAAAGGAGATGAGAGTGAGGAGATTAACGAAAGGGCAGGAAGAAGAGGAGAGGGAAGAGGCTAAGAAAAAAGGAATAAGAAGTAGGAAGAAGAAAAAGTGTGGCTTGCAGTGACTGAGTTAGGGAAAGAGAGAGAGAAGAAACGGATACTAAGGAAAGGAAAGGAGGTGAAACTGCGGTAACTGAACGACGAAAAAGAGGGAATAAGCACAATGTAAGGAGAAGCAAAGATGTGAAAGTCGAGCATGATGAAAGGACAGGACAGAAAGGAGAGGTGGGAGGGCAGGGGAATGGAGAAGCAAAGTAGAGAAGGATAAAAGATGTAGACATGTTAAAAGGTTCTGATACGAGGCACAAAGCGGCGCCACGAGGGGTGTGTCACTTCAAAAGGATGAACAAGAATAGGGAAGAGTGTTGTGACCCGTTAGCGTGCATGGTAAGAGGTCTCAGCGTGAAGGACTTGTTTTGAACCATTGCTTTCTGCTCCTAATAGTCTTGAAAGGGATCGAGAGGTTGAAAAATATGTCGCTTAGGAAATCTTGTTGTAATAGAAGTAGTAGTAGTAGTAGTAGTAGTAGTAGTAGTAGTAGTAGTAGTAGTAGTAGTAGAGGAAGAGGAGGAGGAAGAGGAGGAGACTAGAAGAAAATAAAGGAAGATAAAGATAAGTGACATTAATGGAAATAAGAGGAAAGTGATGATGATGATGAGAGAGAGAGAGTAGTAGTAGTAGTAGTAGTAGTAGTAGTAGTGAACAGAAGGGAACAGCGATTAGCGGGCTTTTTTTTTTTTTTACACCTTTTTTTGTTGCCCTTGAGCTGTTTCTTTAGCTGTAGAAAAAAAAGTAGTAGTAGTAGTAGTAGTAGTAGTAGTAGTAGTAGTAGTAGTAGTGTGCTCTTGATTAAAATTCTCAAGTACATTTTTTTTAAGGGTCGGTCTATTGTGTGACGTCATAATTCTATTGTGTGACGTCATAATGGTATTTTTCCGGCTGACCTCCCTCCCTTATTGCTCTATTATCGGCAAAAACGGGACTCTCTCTCTCTCTCTCTCTCTCTCTCTCTCTCTCTCTCTCTCTCTCTCTCTCTCTCTCTCTCTCTCTCTCTCTCTCTCTCTCTCTCTCTCTCTCTCTCTCTCTCTCTCTCTCTCTCTCTCTCTCTCTCTCTCTCTCTCTCCTCTCTCCTTTTTTTTCTTATCCACGTCGTCTTCCTCCTTCCTCCCTCCTCTTCTTCTTCTTCCTCCTTCTCCTCTTTCTCCTCTTCCTCTTTTTTTTCTTATCCACGTCGTCTTCCTCCTTCTCCCTCTCCTCCTCCTCCTCCTTCTTTTTGTATTATTATTTTACCCCTTTGTTCCTCCTCCTCCTCCTCCTCCTCCTTCTCCTCCTGCTCCTCTTCCTCCTCTTCCTTCTTCGCTTCACTTATTGGCTCACTTTTCAACCTTTCTTTCACATCTTCCTCCTCCTCCTCCTCCTCCTCCTCCTCCTTTCTTTACTGTTGTCTTCCTTATCTCTTTCCTCCTTTCCCTTCAGTCATATTCTTCCTCCACTCCTTTCTTCCTCTCTGACATACCTTCCTATTTCTCTTATCTCTCCCTCTCTTCTCTTCTTTTCACCTCATTTTTCGCTATCGTTCGTCTTTTATTGCTATTTTTTCTTTCATCTTTCCTTTCTTTTCTTTTATAAAGCTTTCTATTCCCTCCTTTATATTTTCTCTCCGTTTATCATTTTTTCCTATATTATTTTTGCTCCTTCTTGCAATTGCTTTATTTTTTTACTCATGTATCTTTCTCTCTTTTCGCGTTATCTCATTTTTCTTATTTCCTTATGTTCCGGTTCATTAAGCTCATTCCCATTCCTGTCACTCCATTTTATCCATTTTTTTTTATTTCCCTTTTGGCCTTTCCTTTCCTTCCTCGTTTGTCTTTTGTTTCTCTTCATCTTAATACCCTCAACAAAGGTCATATTTTTCTTTTCCGTCTCCCCTTTTCCTCTCGTCTTTCCACTTTTTTCCAAGTCTTTCCCTTTTTTATCTCTTTCCCCATCCTTTCTCCGTATCGCCACCCCCACCTTCCTTCATCCCTCCCTTTCCTCACACTTTTCCGCTTCTCTCCCCTCCTTTTCCACGCGTTTTTCCCCTTCCTTTATTTCCTCATCCTTTTACGTATCGTCTTCCTCATCTCTCTCTCTCTCTCACTCTCACTCTCTCTCTCTCTCTCTCTCTCTCTGCACATCTCCTCCCTCCACCTTCACTCCCTCTTTTTTTCCCCTTCTTCCCCCATTCTAATATTACGTACCACCATCCTCTTCTTCCGTCTCTCCCTTCCTCTCTCACTCTCTCCTTCACACTTCTTCCCTCTCACTCTCCCTTCTCCCCGTCCCTTTCCTTTACTCAACGCTCCTTCCAAAAACTCAATCCTGGTTTGGGTCTGACAAGTGGTTTTGGATACCTTGTGGAAGACATAAACAAAACTTTAATGCGTTCCCGATGACAGACTGGTTTGGAAACACCACCTCTCCCCCCCTCTGGTAACCCCCCCCCCCTCCCCTCTTTGTTGTCCCTTCCACCTTCCCTCCCCTCCCCTCCTTTCCTCTTTCCTTTAGTGTGTCTCTTTGTGTGTGTGTGTGTGTGTGTGTGTGTGTGTGTTTTTGTAGGTAAGCGTATGAAAGAAAGAAGAATAAAGAAAAAGAAGGAAGAAAGAAAGAAAGAGTATAAAGCAAGTAAGTAAAGGAGGAGGAAGGGGGGAGTAGGGGGATTTCAGATGAAGGGGAAATATTCAAATCAGTATATGAATAAATGCACAAATATTATCGTAGTCGCGTGCAAGGAAAAGTGTGTGTGTGTGTGTGTGTGTGTGTGTGTGTGTGTGTGTGTGTGTGTGTGTGTGTGTGTGTGTGTGTTTTGTTTATATATTATGTGCATGTGTTAAGAATCCAAGTGTAGTAGTGTGTGTTTTATCAGTTTTGTTAGTTATGTTTGTTATGCGAGTTGTGTTAGTTATCTCTTTTTAGTTATGTTAGTTATCTCATTTACGTGAGTTGTTAGTTATATCATTTATGTTAGTTTTGTTAGTTGTCTCATTTGTTAGTTATGTTAGTTAGTGCGTATTTTGTATTTTGTTGTTATCTATATTTTTTGTGTATGCTACTAATTCAAGTGTAGTAGTGGATGTTTTAAAAGTTTTTTTTTATATAAGTGCAATATACACTATTTAATTCATCATCATCATCATCATCATTTTCAATCATTACTAATCCACATAAGAACAAGGGCCTTCCCAACGTAACTCATCTTCATTCATATTAATATATTCGCTTTGTTTAGATTTGCAAAGGTCCAAATATTTTCTCGTAGGATTCTAATTGCGGAGGGCTGTCTTTTTCGTTTTATATAAATCTTCGTATTTCTTTTCGCATTTAGGCGAGGAAAAGAGGAGTGACTAAGTAAGCTTGAAATGTTGGCTCAGGTGATGACAGGTTACATAATTACCTTCGTCGCTGACCAGGAAGAGTTAAGTAAGCTTGAAGAGTCCTTGTGTTTCTGTTGGATTAGGGAGACAGAGAAAATAAAGATGAAAAAAAGGAAAGCAAGAAGAAAATATAAGAAAAGGAATGGAGTAAATGAAGAAAAACAAAAAAGGAAAGAAAGGAAGAAAGAAAAAGAAAGAAAAAGGGAAGGAAAACAAGAAACCAAACAAACAAGAAAGAAAGGGAAAGGAAAGGAAGAAAAAGAAGAAGTATGAAAACAAGTAAAGAAAAGGGAATGAAAAGAGGGACAGAGGGACAAATACAGACAGACAGGGAAAGATAAAAATAAAACACAGAAACTGAAAAACTTGAAAAGCTAATATATTTTTTCATCACAGCGGTAAGATAACTGATAACTACGTACACTCCCATCGCCAAGTGTTTTCGTAGCATGCCCCTCCAAAAAAATAAAAGGACACTGACAATAAAAGAAGGGGAGGAAGGCACTCAGGTATTCAAGCCCCGCGTTCTAAAACATGTCAGCTGCGGCGCTAACCTAATCCTTCCCTCCTGACAGTGTTTTTAGCGGCGAGGCGCGGGAATACAGACGAATGAGGGAGGGGAACTCTGGCTGGGTGAACGGCTGAGAATAAAAGGTGACAGTGTATAGCATTTTATCTAGCCACTCTTTTATTCAGCTGTTCTTGTATGTTTGTTAAGGTTTTTGTAACAAGAATACAGACGAATGAGGGAGAGGAAGTCTAGCTTGTATTAGTATTAGAAGCTGGTATTATTAAGATTTGCTAGCTGATAAAATATAAAAGCTAACATTGGATACATAAAGCTTTTTCCTTATTTTCTTTAGCCTTTGTTTCTAATTATGGACGGTAAAGTGAGGTAGAGATTTAGTTATGTTTTTTGGACACATGACTATACAGTTGGTACCTAATGAAACCAAGAAGAGATGTGTGTGTATGTAAAAGCTAACATTGGATACATAAAGATTGTTCCTTACTTTCTTTAGCTTTTGTTTCTAATTATGGACGGTAAAGTGAGGTAGAGATTTAGTTATGTTTTTGGACGCATGACTATACACTTGATACCCATTGAAAGCAAGAAGAGATGTGTATGTACGTAAAATACTTCCTTTAGTCTACCTCTGTTACAAATGAGAGACGGTAACGAAGTGTTTTTATCTTTTTTTTTTTTTACACTTGCTTAGAAGTTCTTACCAGATGGAGTATAGAAAATCACCACCGTATACAAACCCTTTCTCTAACTCATTGTACCTTTGAGTGTATTGCATTATGTGCGTGGGTATTTGTAGCAGCTGATGGGGAGAGACATTTGTAAAGGAGATCAAGATATTTGCTTGTAGTGGAATGAGAAAGAGTATGTATTAAACGTCCTTAGCGAGGGTGCTGGCAAATTATGGCATTAATAGCACTGAATGTACGGGGGATATTATAGTTAGCAAGATATATTTTAATTGTAATGTTTGTAATGCTGTTGCTCGCTACCCTTCCGCTTTATTTTTTTATTTTTTTTAATTCCTGTGTGTATTGAATAACGTCTTTGCTGTGTTGTGTGTTCAGGGAAACACACACACACACACACACACACACACACACACACGTCAGGTCCCCAGTGTTTGCTTTTGTGTGTGTGTGTGTGTGTGTGTGTGTGTGTGTGTGTGTGTGTGTGTGTGTGTGTGTGTGTGTGTGTGTGTCTGTCTGTGTGTGTGTGTGTGTGTGTGTGTGTGTGTGTGTGTGTGTGTGTGTGTGTGTGTGTGTTTCATTCTTTGAACCACTTATTAAGGTAATGGAAGATCCTGATTTTAGAGATTTATTTATTGCAATGCTTCCTGGTGCTTTCGTTTGTGATAAGCTCTCTGTTTCACTTATTTAAATAACGTGTGTGTGTGTGTGTGTGTGTGTGTGTGTGTGTGTGTGTGTGTGTGTGTGTGTGTGTGTGTGTGTGTGTGTGTGTGTGTGTTCATTTAACTATTTATTTGAACACTAAATCTTGCATTGGATGTATAAATATTTGTGTTCCCCGATCGTTTGTTTAATTACGCCTTTTCGCTATAGTAATTTAATGTAAAGTGTTATATTGTTGTTTGTTTGCGCTGTTTTGCTCTTTTTGTTCTTTCTTGTTGCAGCTCTTTCGTGTATACGTTGGTTGTTTTTTCTCGCTCTTACCCACACAATATTTTTCTCTTCGTATTATAAAAACAGAAACTTACACTGCAATTATATTTTATCATTTTTGTTGGGCTGTGCTCTTTCTTAGTTTCAGCTTCTGTTTGATAATCTTAAAACAAGTAATTTTAACGTTATCTTTTACTCTTAGTTTTGTTTTTGCTGCAAGACTTAACATCACGATCATTAACTTGCTCATGAAAGACTTCTAATACACAGAGTTTTTCAGCAGTCTATTAGTTGCACGTGTCAATGGAAAGGTTAAGTAGCTGACTATTTTAATGCAGAGAAACGCCCAATTGTCATATACTTTCTCTTGCATTTATAGTTATCTCACCACCACCGGCAATGGCAGTGTTTTTAGCTTAATATAAAATGCATACACTACTTTTGTTCTTGTGCTCAAAACCGTTTCTTCTTTCCCAGGGTGGCGGCGCTGGTCTCTGTGTCGCCCTTCCCGGAACACTCTCACCCGCCGCCCCGCCTGGCTTCCTCCGCGCCCACCATGGATCAGTCCGTCACGCAGGTAAGCTTTGAATGTTTGCAGCTTTGAATGCTCGCTGATTCCGGGAAAGAGATAATTACGAGCCAAAGTACAGCAAAGCGTTTGACTTGGTCACTGCGCAATTGCGACCTGACCCGCTCCCTCCTCCCTCCCGCGGCGTTACTGCTTGCAATGCTGCGTGGAGGTTTTGTTGTCGCATGGAGATGTAGTTTGTGTCTGCAGATATATACGGAATACGTCGGTCTGTCATCTGTTTGTAGTTTAAGTTTGCAATCATATACGGAATACATGTTTGTTATCTGTTTGCAGTTTAAGTCTTTAAATATATTAGGGAAACGTCTCGCTGTTATCTGTGTGTAGTTTAGGTTTGCAAATATGTACGGAATACGTCCGTCTCTCATCTGTTTGTGGGTTAAGTTTGCAAATATATTAGCAATACGTCTGTTTGTCGCCTGTTTGTAGGTTAAGTTTGCAAATTTATTAGGAACACGTCTGTTTGTCGCCTGATAGTAATTTCTGATGTTAAAAGTTCTCAATCACGTTAGGAACTTTGACATGTTTGGCTTTTGTTAATAAGAATATTCTGTTGTGTGTGGCTCGTCGTTAGCTAATACCTATAACCTACGAAATAGTACTTTTATTTATCTTGTACTAGGAATATCTGGTCTTTCATATTACTTTATAAACAGTGACACATAACTCGTATATTATAATTTTCTGCTGTAATGATAAAGGCTCTTCGTCTGGTCAGTGATATTTTAGGATTATCAATTGTTTGTGGTATAAAACTGTTGCTGTCTTCGTCTATTTTCAATCTCCATATTTTAATGATAAATGTATTTCACTTTGGGATACCCATAGTAGTATCATTTATTTGTCGTCTATATTTCCTATTCATCATCTACATTTCCTGATTGCATAACGTTTAAGTTTAAGAGAACCGTCTTTCCATCGCACATCAATATTTCCTCACGTTAAAACCATTACGTTCGCTCATGACACATCTGCAATGGATACAAATAGCATATCGGTATTTCTGGACGTTAAAGATATCCGGGCTGGCAACACCGTCTTTGTTTTGCGCATTAACAATTCCTGACAGTAAAGGGTCGTCGTGGAGGAAGGGTGTGAGGCGTCCAGGTCCCTGCCACAGCCTTAGAAGAGCAGGGAAAGCGCGTAGAAAGCAGGGAAGGGAATGTAGCGAGTAGGTAAGGGCGTGAAGAGAGATGGAAGGGCGTGTAGAGGGAAAGGAAGGGCGTGTAGATACAAGGAAGGGCGTGCGGAGAGAAGGAAGGGAGCGAAGCGAGTAAGTAAGGGCGTGGAGAGAAAGGAAGGTCGTTTAGAGATAAGGAAAGGCGTGTAGATAGAAGGAAGGGTGTGCGGAGAGGAAGAAGGGTGTGAGGCCAGTAGGTAAGGGCGTGTGCAGCATAGGAAGGGCTTGTAGAGAGAAGGAAGGGAAAAGAGAGCACGGGAAGGGCGTGTAGGTAGGTGGCGGCTGATCCCTTTTCCTTCCCTCTCCTGTTCCCTCCCCTCTCCTTCCATTCCCCTTCTTCTCCCCTCCTTTACCCTTCCTCTCCCTTCCGCTCCCCTCCTGCCTCATTAATATTGCAGTGACGCGTGGAGACAAAAGCTCGCGTTTCATATTATTGTTTTGTGGTTTGTGTTGGAGTGGTATTGTTCTTGTCCTTGTCCTGTCTTTTTCGTTACCTCGTTTTTTGGGAGGTCTTTCGTTTTGTCTTGGCTTTGGGTTTTTGTGTTTTCTCTTTTTTATTTTATTTTTATTTATATATATATATATATATTTAATTATTTATTTTATATATTTATTTATTTATTTATTTTTGCGTTCTAGCCCATACCCCCGGCTGGCTCTCTTTAGGGACGTGGTGGTCGGCCCAAGCTCGTCATGGCGAAGGCAAGTGTTTATAGTGGCGCCATCTATACTTCGCTGTTATTGCCTGCCTGTTATTTTTCTGAGCCTGTGTCTGTCCGTCTGTCTGTCTCTCTATGTCCGTATCTGCCTGTCTGTTTTTCATCGTCTCTTTTTATCTCATTTTCTGTCTTTATCAATTTATATATCTTTCTTCTCTCTCCTAAGCTCCCTCTCCTCCACCTTCCTTCCTACCCTCCCCTTTTCCTCCCTATCCCTCTCTCTCCTCTTCCTTATCCTCCCTTCCTATCCCTCCCCTCGTATCCCCCTCCCTTACCATCCCTTCCCTCTCTCCCTTCCCTCCTGTCCCTTCCCTTACCATCCCCTCCCTCCCTCTCTCCCTCCCCCCACTCCCTGCCAGGTATCCTCATAACAGCTGTCTCCTCCTTACTCAAGAGCAGCTTACCTTGTGACAGTCTACTTACTCTTATTAATTTCGCAAGAATATCCTCGAGTTTCCCTCTCGTAATTATTGTGCGAGTGTGTGTGTCTGTTATTATGAAGGAAAAGTGTGTGTGTGTGTGTGTGTGTGTGTGTGTGTGTGTGTGTGTGTGTGTGTGTGTGTGTGTGTGTTTTGAATTCGCGTACTCCCAAATTCACTCCACAATCTCCAATTTTAAGATATTTCACGCCATAGTATACCGCTTTAAAATATTTCGTCCCTATCTTCAACGTGACACATATATAAAAATTTCATCATGATACTCGTTAAAGAATATTACGTATGTTTTCAATTCCCGCATTCCCAAACACACTCCACGATCTCCAGTTTTCATATATTTCACTCCATATTTTCCACCTTTAAAATACTTCGTCCCTTCCTCCAACATGACACATAAATATATATAAAAATCACGACCTGTTTCAATTCGCGTACTCCCAAACTTAGAGCGCGGAGGTTATTGAGTTATTCCGCGGCGCTGCACAGCCAAACACTGGGCCTCGTCCTTGCCTCGGCGCGGCGTGAGGCCCTAATGAGTTACCTGAGCTTCCGAGGCACAGGTGAGCGGGGCTTCATTACGTGGGGCGGAAAATGTGTGCCAAAAGTTATCTTGCTGAGGACGAATGTAAACGTGTGAAGGAAATGGAGATAAATATAGAAAGAATGGAAAGGTGTGGATGTGGATGTGGGTGAGGCAGGTGGATGTGTGCATGGGGAGAGAGGGAGAGGGAGAGGGAGAGGAAAGGATGGGAAAGGGAATGAAAGGGAAAGGATGGGAAGAGGGAAAGGGAGATGAGAGAGAGAGAGAGAGAGAGAGAGAGAGAGAGAGAGAGAGAGAGAGAGAGAGAGAGAGAGAGAGAGAGAGAGATTAAGATAGTGGTGAGGATGGTGGTGGTGGTAGTGGTGATGGTGGTGGTGGTGGAGCAAATAGAACAAAGCGTAGGAAGTCAAAACATGAAAGACTGCACCAAAGAATCGCAAGTATTTTAATGAGGGGAGAAAGAAAAAAGAGACAACAGACGTTCTCTCTTCCTCTCTCTCCCTCGTTCTCTCTTCCTCTTATGAGCCTCTCTCGCCTTCCTTTGTACATTCCTCGCTCGCCCCTTTTGCTTATCAAGAACGCACTCATTTTTTTCTCTCCCACGCATTTTTTCTCTCCCTTCCTTTCACTTCGCATCAGACATCAAGGCAAAGCAGCGTTGAAAGACTACCAGGCCGCGAATACTGAGAAATGCGATACGAAAATGATGTATGATGAATTAATGAGTGATATTGATTGGGTTTGTGAATCTCAGAAATATGAAATACACGTTGCCAGAACCATAGCGAATGTAGTATAAGAATGAGTGTAAGAAACATCGCTACTCTTGTTACACCAGTGAGGTCGAACTATTGTAAACGTACTAAGAATATTAAGGAAAAACTAACAAATGATAGAAAGAAGGCCGAAGAAATTTAGGAAATGATGACTAAACAAAAGAATGAAAACGTAAACAAGACAAAACATCAGACACGAAAAAGGGAAGTTAAACGAAAGAAAATGAATGTTTAGATATGCAGAATGAGTAATTTGTTTTAGGGAGAGATGTAAAAAAAATTGTCCTCCCAGAAACATAGGACAGTAGAAGTAGCCAAGAGGGAAAGGATTAGATTCGGTTATATATGCGTCTTGATACTCTTCGCTCGTTAAAATAGTTACATAACCCTTTTCAACCCTACACGCCTCTCCTGTAAACCGGGTCACACCGCAAATCAATCGTTGCATAACCCTATTTGAACACAATCTGCCCGTGATGGAATACTGGGTCACATATGATGATGGTGATGATGGATATTAGCACGATTAACCGGGTGGCAGTAATTGAAAGGGGTTGCGTTAAGTGAATCGCATCAGCATATTTGGTCCCTTGAAAATACTCCCAAAAAATGAAGCACGTAATGTCGTAGAGTTTAATTAGAGTGAGAGAAAAAGATGTGAATATGAAAAGGCAGGTAGGTAGGTAGGATGCTAATTAGGGTGGAGAGAGAGAGAGAGAGAGAGAGAGAGAGAGAGAGAGAGAGAGAGAGAGAGAGAGAGAGAGAGCAAATATTAGTAAGGAAAATATCACACAGAAAGGTAGATAGATAGAATACTTATTAGGAGAGTGAGAAAGAGGAGAAAAATAATCTGTAGGGAAAAGAGAAACGAACTAGGTTACTGAACAAGAAGGAAAAAAGAAGAATTTGATGAAGAGCAATGACAAGAAATAAGGAAGTAGACAAAATATACAAAACCAAAGAAATAGTGAGAGAGAAAGTGAGACAGACAGAGAAAGAGAAACACACACACTACTTAATACAGAAAATGAATTAATAGAGAAGTAAAGAGGAAGAAACTCAGTAGGAAGGAGAGAGAGAGAGAGAGAGAGAGAGAGAGAGAGGGAAAGAGACAGACAGATACAGAAACAGAGAAATAGAATGAGACAGAGAGAAGCACACATCTATCAGTTAAGAAACAAAGACAGAGACAGAGAGGAACAGACAGACAGATGGGGAATGTGACACAGACAGAGAAACATATATCTATAAAGAGACAGAGAGAAAGAGGGACTGACAGAGAAAGAGGCACAGATAGACAGAGTAACACGTATACATTAATAGAGAGACAGAGACAGAGGGACAGACAGAGAGGGCAGCACACACATATATTAATAAACAAAGTAACCCATTTTTCCCCGGGCGCACAATACCTGCCCGGCGCTAATTGGCTGCACTGTGCATTTCGCGTTCACCTTTGATGTCCGCGTCCACTCACGCACGAAGAGGAGAGAACGGCTAAAAAGTAACATGAAAATAGATATGAGCAGTGTATCACGTGAAAAAATGCAGAGTACATGTATCAGACCCATTGGACACAGGGGATACAGGTGAGGTCAAATGTTGAAGTTCTGCATGGTGTAGGTGAATGGGATATGGGTAATGGAGTGAGTGATACGTGAATTACTGATATATATATTGATTAATGGAAATGGTTGATATAGGCAATGATGGGGATGGTGTGTAGGGGAAGGTTGTGTGTGTGTGTGTGTGTGTGTGTGTGTATGTGTGTGTGTGTGTGTGTGAAAAGAAAGAGAGAGAGAGAGAGAGAGAGAGAGAGAGAGAGAGAGAGAGTACAAGTTTTGTGAGTAAATGGTAGGTAGAAAGAGAGAAAAATTTGACAACAAAGACAAAGAGAGAGGAGGAGGAGAAGGAGGACGAGCTGGAGGAAGAAGAAGAAGAAGAAGAAGAAAGAGGAAGAGCAAGGACCTTAGACAGAGGAATGAAAGAGGGGATGGAGGAAGGGTTGAGAAAAAAAATAAGAGAGATAGGATGGAAGAGAAGGAGGAGGAGAAGTAGAAGGTCGGAAGGCGGAGATGAAGGAGAATGGGAAGCGATGAGAAAGGACATGTAGAAAAAAATAGCAAGGATGGAAGGGGCAGAAAGAGACTGGCAAGGAGGAAGGGAAGAGAATAGAGATACGATTAGAAGAGGAGGGAGAGGGAAAAATAGTGAATAACAGCCAGACAAAGACAGAAAGATAAACAATATAATAAAGAGAAATTAGGGTGGAGCTCTACAAAGAAAAATAAACGATGAAAAAATAATAATAAAAGGAAAATTAAGAAAACTAAGACAAGGAATAGTGAAATCAATATAATGGATGATGAAAATATGTCTAATTGAAGAGAGTAAATTAAAAAAAATGTTTATAGAGAGTAAAAACAGAAGAATGAAGAATATAAATATAAATAAAAGAAAATCAGTCCGAGAATAAAAATGCTAAGTAAACCAGAGAAAATGAGTCGTTAAATAATAAGTAATATAGTAAAAGAAAGAAGAGAAATAATAAACGTGTATAGAGGGAAAGAGAAGCAATACAAAAGAAAATGAATGAAGGACACAAATAAAATAACAGCATTACCCAGAGAGCAAAACCGAGGAGAGAAAAAGGCGAAGTAAAACAAGAGTAAATGACCGGTTAAATATTCACAATGAGCTCTATATCTCATTTGGCTTAGTTACCCTTTGACGAGTCCGGCTGAGTGAGTGACTAATGCGATACAGACGGCGACTTCACATGTAATTGCCTCTACCGATCAGTGAGAGAGAGAGAGAGAGAGAGAGAGGAAGCAAATACATGCAAATGCAATTGAAGATACAAATAGATACAGAGAAAGACTTGAACGCAAATAAAAAAAAATTCTACAGAATTCTCTCTCTCTCTCTTCTCTCTCTCTCTCTCTCTCTCTCTCTCTCTCTCTCTCTCTCTCTCTCTCTCTCTCGTGCCCTGATAACCCACAGTAACCCTCACAGTGACCCTTTCCTCTCTCTCATTTCCTCCTCTCCTTCTCTCCCCCCACCTCACCCCCACCCCCCGCCGCCGGCTAACTGACCAGGGCTGATGAAAGTGTCGTAATGAGACCGGCCGGTGGTGGTGAAAATGAGTCACTTTCGGCCTTTGAGGAGAGAAGGAAATGAGTTCGGTGGTGGGTGTGGGAGTTGGTGTGTGTGGGGGTGGGGAGGAGGAGAGGGAGAGGTATGTATGTGTGTGCAGGGGGGAGGAGGTTGGTGGAATCTGTTTTCGATTGGTTTGGGTGTGTTTTATTTTGTATTTTTTATTTTTTTATTTAGTTTTTCAATTTTTGTTTTTCATTTGCTTTTATGCTCGTTTTCGATTTTTTTGTTTGTTTGTTTGGTATTTTTTTCGTTCTTTTCGGTTCTTATTTTGTGGATTTTGTCTTTTGTTTTATCTTTTTTTTATTCAGTTAACGTTGTCTATTTTTTTATTTCGGTCAGTTGAGTTTTTTTACCTGTTTTTGTTGTTGGAGTTCCATTTTGTTTGGTATTTTTCATTAAATGACGCATATTTTTCACTTTCATTTCATGCCTAGATTCTTTTCAGTCCTTTTTACTCTCTTTTTCTATGCCGCGTCTTTTTCTTCCGTGTTTTTATCAATCATTACATTTTACTCCTAACTGCTTTATATTTATTGTTATTTTTTTCTCTATTAGTGCCTGACTGTCAAAGGCTTAATATTTTACACTACAGGATTATATTTGCCTGTTAGGACACGAGTCTCTACATCAGGGGAGCTATAATATTTTTTTTTAACTTACTTTTACTTGTTCTTTCGGATCGTCCCTTATTTTGTATTAATCTGATTTCATAGTTTTTCTCTTAATGAAAGTTGTTTATTTTTTCTCTCAAAATTTGCCCTCATCAGATTTTATTACCTACATGATTTTGGAATTATTAAGTTTTGTAATATTTTCAGCCACTTAATCGCTTGTACTCAGATCATATGTTTTCTATTAATACGATTTTATAGATTACATTAATTCTTATTACTGAAAATTATTATATTTCTCTCTACTTTCAACATTTTCAGATCGTTCTCTATTTTCCATTAGTTAATTCTATCGTCTACATTTCTTTTATTATTGGAAATCTAAATGCTCTAACTTCCCTTTTCACCTTGTTTTTAGATCGCTCTTTTTTATGCACTGGTTTAGTCTCAAGTTAACATTATTTGGATTATTGGAGGTTTAAATTTTCATCCTTTTCAAGCCCGTTTTCTGATGTCCTCTTACTTTGCATTACTCCTCCAGATAGGCTCATTCTTATTCATATTTTTCTTTAGTTTAATCATAAGTCTATATTTTTTTATTATAGAGGTTTGTTTTTTTTCCTTTTTGGAGCTTGTTTTCTGATGTCCTCTTATTTCGTGTTACTCCTCCAGACAGGCTGACGAGAGGCTTTTTTCTTATTCTTACTCATATTTTTCATTAGTTTAATCTTAAGTCTACATCTTTTTTTATTATAGAGGTTTGTTTTTCCCCCTTTGGAGCTTGTTTTCTGATGTCCTCTTACCGCGCATTAATCCTCGGGACAGGCTGACGAGAGGTTTATTCTTAGCCGCCTTTTGTGCTGGAGCAATGACGTGCGTCCTGAATATATAGACACGACACCGTACAAAGGGCTGTCATTAGGCATTAGTCAGCCCGGAAGCGTGCTCTCACTCGCTTTATCACGGCAGGGAGAATACATGTGCTCCCTCACACTATTCCTCTACCAAACGAATGCGAACAACCCGGCAAGGGATAAAATCTTCACTACTTCCTTACGATGATAAAGATAGGACAAGAAAAGGCAATACATGGGCTTCCTCACACTATTCCTCTACAAAGCGAATGCGAACAACCTCTGTACTACTGCAAGGGATTAAATCTTCACTATTTCCTTACAGCAATGAATATGGAACAAGGGAAGACAATAAATGTGCACGCTAACTTTTTGCCGCTCTAAGAAATGAGTGAAAATAACCTCTGTGCTAGTGTAAGGAATAAGCTCTTGGCCACTTCTTACTGTGATAAAAAGAGCAAGGGAAGGCAATAAATGTGCTCCCACACTCTTTATTCTTCTACACAACTAGTGAACGGAACCTCTGTGCTACTCTAAGGGATATAATCTTCACCACTTCCTTTCGATGATAAAAAGAGAACATGAAAGGCGATAAGATATGCTTCCACACTGTTCCTCTTAAAAACGAGTGCCAGTGACTTCTGTATTGTTGTAAGGGATAGAATCTTCACCATTTCCTTACTGTGATAGAAAAAAGAGAGCAAGAGAAGCAAATATATGGGCTCCCACCCTCCTTACTGCTCTAAGAAACGAGTGCCAACAACCTCTGCGCTACTGGAAGGCATAAAATCTTCACCAATTTCTTAGGCGAGAGAGAGAGCAAGGAAAGGCAATATGCACTCCAACAGTCTTTATTCTTCTACGAAACGAATGCAAACAACCTCCGTAGTAGTATAAGGGATAACATCTTCCCTGGTGTAAGGCAGACGATCCATAGGCACATATTCTTATATTTTCGAGGCCCAAGCACATACCTATTTGCCAAGGCTTTCGTTGGAGTTATGGGCCTTTCCTGGGGTAATTTTATGACCCTGGTGGTAGTTTGACCCTTCTGTACCATGAATCTAAAAAATACACTTACTAGAACCCAATTTATATAGTTTTCGGCTTCTGGAAATAGTTGATGTGAGAGGTGGAAGCGTCTGAGAATACCAACCATACCACTTTCGCACGATAAGAACATAAGAACATAAGAACGTGGGAGTCTGCAAGAGGCTGGTAGGCCTGTACAAGGCAGCTCCTTTGAACCTAAGCTCCCGTGAATCTAACCCCACCTAATACCACTGTCCATGAATTTATCTAATCTATTTTTATATGTGATAATTGTATTGGCACTCACCACATGACTGCTCAGCCTATTCCACTCATCCACCATTCTTTTAGTAAACCATTTTTTCTCTGTTAGTAGAAAAAAATGGTAATAGAAAAGGAGAAAAGAAGTGATGGAAAGGAGGAGGGAGAGATAGAGAGGAAAGGAAGGCAGAAGACAAAGAAGAGGTAGGAAGGAGAAAAAGTTTGGAAAAATAGAAACAGAGAAGATAAGGAGTGATAGAAAGGAGGAGAGTGTGAGAGATAGAGGAGAAAGTAAACAGAAGAGAGAGAAATGGAGTGACAGAATGTGGGAGTGAGTGAGAGACAGAAAGGAGAGAAGAAATAAAGTGAGAACGAGGTCGTCTTGGGAAACGCCAGACTGACAAAGCAGCAGTAGTCGCGGAGCAACTCCTCGAGGCTCGTCTCACACGTCAGGCGGCTGAAAGAGGCCGGGAAGGCCGCTCACTCCCGGCGGCGGCGCAAGAAGAAGGGAAAGAAGGTGAGCTGAGACTCGTTAGACTGGTGGCGTGAATATGATGACGGCCGCGGCAAGCTGGTGGTGCAGCCTAAGGAACATATCTGGGAAAAGTCCCAAGGAACGCGTGGGTCCCCACGGAACACCTCCCATCCCGCACCTGGGCCAGTGTCCCTGCGCTGATGCGTCAAGGTGGAGGCTGGTGTTGCCCTTGTCGATTCTGCTCCTGCAGGTGTTCCTATGTTTTCGTTGAGGCGCCGCAGGTTGAGGACAACACAACACACACCACAAACCACACAACATACAACACAACACAACACAATACAGCACAAGACATAACACAATACCTATATATTACCTATATATATTGGCCTATACAAGGCAGCTCCTGTACACTCAACCCCACCTTACCTCACCATCCATGGCCATATCTAACCTCTTCTTGAATGTATCTATGGTATTTGCACCCACAGCATGGCCCCCAAGCCTGTTCCATTCTTCCACCACTTTATTGGTGAACCAGTTCTTGCCTATGTCTTTGTTGAATCTGAATTTCTCTGACTGAAAACCATTGCCACGCGTCCTACCTGACTCTTTTACTATCAAAATCTTATTGACAT
The DNA here is from genome assembly GCF_024679095.1 of Eriocheir sinensis. NCBI lineage: Eukaryota > Metazoa > Arthropoda > Malacostraca > Decapoda > Varunidae > Eriocheir > Eriocheir sinensis. The sequence continues at coordinate 1,692,305 of NC_066527.1, read as the reverse complement.
CCCCTTTATTAAAGCCCTTCATCCACTTATAGACTTCGATCAAGTCTCCTCGCACCCTTCGCCTTTCTAGAGAGTGTAGATTTAAATGCTTCAGCCTGTCTTCATAAGGCAAGTTTCTCACCCCCTGAATCATCTTTGTCATCCTCCTCTGTACTGAGAAAGGAAAGACAATGGAGGGTGCGCTCTCACTCCTTCTTCCTCTGGCAACCGAGTGCTTTCAACATCATTATTGTTCTTTTTACAGCAAGGGAGGCAGTTCAAGGGCAAAACTTGAAAACAGGAACAAAAAAGACCGCTCGACGCTGTTCCAACACAAGAAAACTGAACGAGAGGCGAAAAGAGAGGTCAATTTCGTGCGAGATGAGAGACGTAAGCTTTTCACGACTCTCCTTCGGTAATTGAGTTTGACAAGGAGAACGTTAAAATAGAGCAGAGAAAACAACGAGATACGAAGAACACTCATGAGCATCAATAGAATATCAGAGTCAAGGCAAATGGTGTCTTGAAAATATAGAGATCCACACATTTTTTTTTTTTATACTGCTGGAAATTATACGAACAGACACGCGACCACTGTGCACAACCCCTCTTTTATTACCCTCAGAAACCACACACACACACACACACACACACACACACACACACACACACACACACACACACACACACACATTCTCATTACAATTAAGAGACAGACAGACAGAAAGAAAAAGAAGGAAAGAAAGAAAGAATGAGACAGAGAGGTTGAGACAGAGTAAGATAGACAGACAGATAGAAAAAAACAGACAAAAAAAACAGACAGACAGGGTGAGACAGACAGACAGACAGACAAACAAGAGAGACAGAATGGGAGAGCGTGTTGTGTGTGTGCGCCCTAAACAAAGGCTTGCCCAGGGGAACCTTTATTCAGAGGGAGCATAACCGTGAGTAATAGGCGGGATAAATAAGTGATCCGGCCGTCGCGAACAAACGGATAGGTGAGGCGACGCTAATGACGTAACGCCCACCAGGTGAGACTCGGCTGGAAAGAAAAGGCCACCTGCTGACCACCTGCTGGCCACCTGTTCTTTGGCTGTGTTTGTTTGTTGTCCCTGTGTTGAGGTTCCGTGCGTGTCTGTTTGTCTGTTTGGTTGGTTTCTTATGTTTTCCTTTTCTTTTTTATATTGTGGCAGGTTTTCTTTTTGTACGTGAATAGTGAAATGCAGAACGAAAGGAGGAAAGTAGAGGTTATTTTGTGCCATGTCAGGTTCGTTAGTTAGTTCTTTACGTTATATTTTGCTTGTGTATGATTGTCGGCTCTTGCTTTTTTGTGCTTGAATAGTGAAATGCAGAACGAAACGAGGGAAAGCAGATTTAGCGACAGTTTGAAGTTCTGGTGTTGAAGTTTCGTGCTTGTTCTCTGTCAGTCTGGTTGGGTTTTTCAGTTTTCTTTTCCTTTAGTTTGAGACGAAGAAAAGCAGATTAAGTGACAGTTTTAATTTCTGGCGTTGAAGTTTCGTGCGTGTTCTCTGTTCATATGGTCGGGTTTTTCTGTTTTCTTTTTCTTTTGTATGACTGCAGTTTTTGCGTTTGTAAGTGTGAAGTGAAATCAAGAAGGAAAGTGGAAGAAAGATAATTGCTGGGTGCCTCTTCTTTGTTTTTTGTTTGTTTGTTTTCTTACTTGTATTGAGGATTCATGTGTGTGTTGTCTGTCTGTCTGTCTGTCTTTTTGGTTCCTTACGTTTTATTTTCTGTCTTTTTTGCAGTTGTATTTTTTTTTTTTTACGTGTGAAGTGAAAATCAATAACGAAAGGAAGGAAAGCCGATCTAAGTGACATTTTTAAGTTCTCAGTGACAGTATTTTTTTTTTATATATATAATTGCATCTTTTTTGTTTTTAGTGTGAAGCAAAAACAAAAACGAAGGAAAAAAAAGAAGATTCATTGGCGGTTTGAAGTTGTAAGTGACAGTTCTAAGTTTGAAGTAGTTTTATGATTGCACTTTTATTGTAGCTACGTGGGCAGTGAACTCCAGAACGAAAGGAGGGAAAGATAATTGTCACAAAATGCCTGTCTCGTTCCTTGCGTACCCCGTTTGGTTGAGTTTGAAAAATTGAGCTCTCTTTTTGGCCACTCCTCTGTACTCTATTCAGGAGCAGTAAGAAGCGGGCTTTTTTCATTACTGTTCTCTTTTTTTCACGCCCTTGAACTGTCTCCTCTAAAAAAAAAAAAAAAAAAAAAAAAAAGATAGAAAATGAGCAATGTAATTATGGGTTTGAAAATAGAAAATTAGTAACGTTATTATGATTTGAAGAGACAATTAGCAACGTTATTAGTGTTTCAAAGAAAAAATAGTAACGTTATTGTTGTTTTGAAAAGAGAAAATTAGCAACGTTATTGTTGTTTTGAAAAGAGAAAATTAGCAACGTTATTGTTGTTTTGAGAAAAGAAAATTAGTAACGTTATTGTGGTTTTGAAAAGAAAAAAATAGTAACGTTATTGTTGTTTTGAAAAGAGAAAATTAGCAACGTTATTAGTGTTTCAAAGAAAAAATAGTTACGTTATTGTTGTTTTGAAAAGAGAAAATTAGCAACGTTATTGTTGTTTTGAAAAGAGAACATTTTTTTTTTTATTTTTTTTTTTTTACAGCAAAGGAGACAGCTCAAGGGCACAAAAAAGTAAACACTAATAAAAAAAAAAGCCCGCTACTCGCTGCTCCTAAAAAGAATCCAAAGAGGTGGCCGAAAGATAAGTCAGTTTCGGGAGGAGAGGTGTCCTGATACCCTCCTCTTGAAAGAGTTCAAGTCGTAGGCAGGAGGAAATACAGACGAAGGAAGATTGTTCCAGAGTTTAGTAGTGCAAGGGATGAAAGAGTGAAGATGCTGATTAACTCTTGCATAATTGATTTGGACAGTATAGGGATGAGCATGAGTAGAGTCGAGTGCAGCGGGGCCGCGGGAGGGGGGGAGGCATGCAGTTAGCAAGTTCAAAAGAGCAGTCAGCGTGAAAATATCGATAGAAGATAGAAAGAGAGGCAACATTATTAGCAACGTTATTAGTGTTTTAAAGAAAAAATAGTAACGTTATTGTTGTTCTGAAAAGAAAAAAATAGTAACGTTATTGTTGTTTTGAAAAGAAAAAAATAGTAACGTTATTGTTGTTTTGAAAAGAAAAAAATAGTAACGTTATTGTTGTTTTAAAAAGAAAAAAATAGTAACGTTATTGTTGTTTTGAAAAGAGAAAATTAGCAACGTTATTGTTGTTTTGAAAAGGAAAGAAATAGAAACGTTATTGTTGTTTTGAAAAGAAAAAATAGTAACGCTATTGTTGTTTTGAAAAGAAAAAAAATAGTAACGCTATTGTTGTTTTGAAAAGAGAAAATTGGTAACGTTATTGTTGTTTTGAAAAGAGAAAATTTGTAACGTTATTGTTGTTTTGAAATGAGAAAATTTGTTACGTTATTGTCGTTTTGAAAAGAGAAAATTTGTAACGTTATCATGGTTGTAAAGTGCAATATAAAAAGAGATGATCAACTAACACAAAATTCCTAACTACTTTTTTATTTTTCTGTTCGCTTTACGACCTTAAGAGAAGCATTAGCAATAGGATAAGAGTAGTTGATTTTAATAGATATCATGGTTACTATATATACACCGAGAAATATGATAAAAAAAATGTAGCTCAAAGGGAGAATTTATCCTTAAAGCTGACGCAAAAGAATAAAAAAAAAAAAGTAGAGAGAAAAATATGACGAGATTCTGACAGCCGCGGATAAAAGAGAGAGAGAGAGAGAGAGAGTCTGAAGGGAGAAAAAGGTGACGTGTATCCCCAACTCCCAGCGTGTAAATCCTGCTACTGGGAAAATATTCGAAGTCACCCACGGGTCTGATGGCGGCGGCCGAGGGTGAGGACGCCTGATGGGACACCCCTCCACCTCCTCCTCCTCCTCCTCCTCCTCCTCCTCCTCCTCTAGCATTACTCTCACACCTATTTTTGCCTCCTTTTCTTTCTTTTTCTCCTATTCCTTTCTTTTCCTGTTACTGTTTCAGCTTTTCCTGCTTTTTTCGTCGTTTTTCTTCTCTTCTTCCTCCTATTCTTCTTCCTCATTTTGCTCTTCCTGTTCTTCCTTTTTCTACATGTAATTTCATCTTCCTCCTTTTCCTCCTCTTCCTCTTCCTCCTCCTCTAACATGATTTTCACGTCTTTTTTTTTGTTTTCTCTTCCTCTTCCTTTTTCTCGTCCTTCTTTTTCTACTACTGGTTTTTTTTTTTTTTGCCGTTTTGTCCATCATTTTCCTCCTCTTCCTATTCCTCTTTCTCGTTCTCCTCCTGCTCCTCCTCCTCTTCCTACTTTTCATTATCATCGTCCACCTTTTGTTTTGCCTTCTTCGCTCGCTTCCTCATCCTTTCATCATTTTCTCTATTATTATTATTATTATTATTATTATTATTATTATTATTATTATTATTATTATTATTATTATTATTATCATTATTATTATTATTATTATTATTCTCCTCTTCATTCTCTCTTCCCCCCTGTTCTTTGTTAACTTATTTTCCTCTTTCGTCTCTTCTTTGTTGTATTGCTCGCCTTCTCATTCCTTCGTCCTTTCATCCTACCTTGCCTTCTCTTCCTCCTCCTTCTCCTCCTCCTCCTCCTCTTCTTCTTCCTCGTCTCTCCAATCTATCACCTCTTCAACGTAATGCGCTTCCTCCTCCTTCTCTTCTTCTCCTCCTCCTTCTCTTCTTCTCTTCCTTGCTCGCTTCTTCCCTCGTTGCATTCTATTTTTCCCTCTCGTCATTTGCATGCTTCTGTACCTTCTCTTCCTCCTCCTCCTCCTCCTCCTCCTCCTCCTCCTCATTCTCGCATTACTCCTCTGTTCGTACCCGTCCTTCATCGCATACATTAAGTGCTACATCTCCTCTTCCTCCTCCTCTTCCTCCTTCTCCTTCCCCTCCTCTTCATCCCCACCCTACTCCCATCACCTCCTCCTCCTCGTCCATGCAAAAATATTCCCGCTATAAACACAAACTTTCACCTCATTAGTACAGGCTCACGAAATATCTCCCGCCTCGTTTTCCCTCCCTAAGTGACGCCGAACAAGTAAATGACAGGGCAGGGCTGACTCTCGTATTTTCGTCCTTCGTTCCGTCCCGGTAACGTCTGTGTGTGAGGGAGCGATCGGACGGTTGAGGGAATGATCGTACTGGAAGGGAGTTGGTTTTATTTTGTTTAATCTTTTTTATTTGGTAGTTTGGTTAGTGTTGTGCTTGTGTTTCCTTTTCTGGTTGTCCTTTCCGATTTGTTTGTCTTTTGGAGTTTTGTTATATAGAATTTTCTTTTAATTCATCCAGGTTGTTAATGCTAATGAGAGAGAGAGAGAGAGAGAGAGAGAGAGAGAGAGAGAGAGAGAGAACACTTAGGAATGTCCCCTCTCCACCCATTTCTCACACTAATTACTCCACCGCGTTAATTATCTTTCGTTCTTTAAAAAAAATGTGAAATAGAAGTAATTAAGTGGCCACAGTAATATTAGTAATAAGAAGAAGAAAAAGCAGAGGGCAAGAAAATGAAAAAGAGAAGGAAAACAAAAATATGAATAAACAAAAAAAAAACTAATAATTATAATGACAATAGAAATTCAAATACAAAAACACTAATGAAAAAAGCACTAAAAACAAGTCACCTTCTTAAACCAACACATACTCTACACACATTAAAACAACACAAAACATCTAAGCAAAAATACATAAGAATCGAATCGTCTATAAACCCATCCGTCACATTATACATGGGTTTAGAATCTCGTCTTCTGGTGTACCTGGAATAGCACAAGACACACACGCACTCCCTCTCACCCTCAAACCATAAACCTTCGCACTCTCTTTCTTTTCAACCCAGCCATTGTTTTTGTCTCTCCCTCCCTTCTCGTTCGGCTCTGTGCTCGAGGGAGGGAAAGAAGGAGAGGGAGGGAGGAAGAAGAAGAGGTTGAGGGACTGAGATGGACAAAGACAGGTGGGGATAGGAAGGAGGATTAGGAGGAGGAGGAGGAGAAGGGGGAAGGGAGGAACATGTATTTTATCAGCATTTTTACATCATTCTTTTTCTTGTTGTTGTTGTTGTTGTTGTTATCTTTCCAAAATTAGCTTCAGATCATTTGAAGTCTTTGATTTTTATCGTTTTTCCTTTCCAGTTAGGTTTTTCTTTTTTCATCTTCCTTCTTTATTGCTCCTTCACCCTCTTTCTCTTCCTCTTCTTTATTTCTAGCTCATCTACTCTACCTCTTTGTATTCTCCATCCTTATTCCTATATTTTTTTATTCGCTTTTATTTTCATTCTCATTTACTCGTATTATTTCCTCGTCCATCTCTTCCTCCACCTCCTCTTCCTCTTGGTTTTAATTTTGACTTTTTTTTATATTCTTCTTGTTCTTCATTTATGTGACCTTTCCTCTTCTCACCTCTCCTCCTCTCCTCTCCTCCTCTTCTCTCTTCTCTTTGCTTCTGTTCTCCTTTCCTTTTTCTTTTCTCAATTCCTCTCTCGCCTTTCTCCTCCTCCTCCTCCTCCTCCTCCTCCTCCTCCTCCTCCTTATCCTTCTTTTTTTTTATATACTCTCCTCTTCCTCTTCCTCATCCTCGTTTTCGTTCTAGTCCTTCTCCTCCTCCTCCTCCTCCTCCTCCTCCTCCACATCGTTGCTATTCGCCTGCCAGCCAATGCAAACTTAGCCCAACACATTTATTTTTTTGCCTCTCAATAGTTTAAATATCAGAAAAGGTGCGATTCTTGAAGCTTTTGAAACTCGGCAAGGAGGACCTGGGGCCGAGTTTGAGGATGGCTGGCTTACACTGGCGATATCTTTTTGTGTGTGTGTTTAATCTTTGTTTGTGTTTATTCACGTGTTGTTATTGGTGTTCGATAGGAGAGAGAGGTGGTTAAGGGACACTGTTTTATTTTCATGGTATTCATCGGGTTTGCTTATTGATGGGTTCTAGTTTTGTATAGTAAGATATGTAGCAGAATTTGAGACTGGCTGACTTACACTGATTCCTTTATTGGGGGGATGTTTTATGCTTTTTGTGTGTTTTTTTTGTTTTTTGTTTTGGGTGTAGTTAGTATTAAGGAATGATATAGACGTTAATTGATGTTTATTAGAATATTTTGATAGTGTCTTTGTTACCTTGTTTGATTATGCAGTTGTGTATTTTGCTTTTTATTTATATTTTCAATCTCTGAAGAAGTGTGTGAATTTTGGGTTATAAAGAAAAGCGTTTATTAGAAGTTTGTTATTTTTACTTCATAGGAGAGAGGCGGTTAAAAAGGACTATGTTTTTGGTATTCATGTTCGGCATTCATGTTCGGCATTCATATTCGGTATTCATATTCGGCATTCATATTCGGCATTCATATTCGGCATTCATATTCGGTATCCATATTCGGCATTCATATTCGGCATTCATATTCGGCATTCATATTCGGCATTCATATTCGGCATTCATATTCGGCATTCATATTCGGCATTCATATTCGGTATTCATATTCGGCATTCATATTCGGCATTCATATTCGGTATCCATATTCGGCATTCATATTCGGCATTCATATTCGGTATTCATATTCGGCATTCATATTCGGCATTCATATTCGGTATCCATATTCGGCATTCATATTCGGCATTCATATTCGGCATTCATATTCGGCATTCATATTCGGCATTCATATTCGGCATTCATATTCGGCATTCATATTCGGCATTCATATTCGGTATTCATATTCGGCATTCATATTCGGCATTCATATTCGGCATTCATATTCGGCATTCATATTCGGTATTCATATTCAGCATTCATGTTCGGCATTCATATTCGGTATTCATATTCGGCATTCATATTCGGCATTCATATTCGGTATTCATATTCAGCATTCATGTTCGGCATTCATATTCGGTATTCATATTCGGTATTCATATTCGGCATTCATATTCGGCATTCACATTTGGCATTCATATTCGGCATTCATATTCGGTATTCATATTCGGCATTCATATTCGGTATTCATATTCGGCATTCATATTCGGCATTCATATTCGGCATTCATATTCGGCATTCATATTCGGTATTCATAATCGGCATTCATATTCGGCATTCATATTCGGCATTCATATTCGGCATTCATAATCGGTATTCATGTTCGGCATTCATATTCGGCATTCATAATCGGTATTCATGTTCGGCATTCATATTCGGTATTCATATTCAGCATTCATATTCGGCATTCATATTCGGCATTCATATTCGGTATTCATATTCGGCATTCATATTCGGCATTCATATTCGGTATTCATATTCGGTATTCATATTCGGCATTCATATTCGGCATTCATATTCGTCATTCATAATCGGCATTCATATTCGTCATTCATATTCGGCATTCATATTCGGCATTCATATTCGTCATTCATAATCGGCATTCATATTCGGCATTCATATTCGGCATTCATATTCGTCATTCATATTCGGCATTCATATTCGGCATTCATATTCGTCATTCATAATCGTCATTCATATTCGTCATTCATATTCGGCATTCATATTCGGCATTCATATTCGGCATTCATATTCGGCATTCATATTCGGCATTCATATTCGGCATTCATATTCGGCATTCATATTCGTCATTCATAATCGTCATTCATATTCGGCATTCATATTCGGCATTCATATTCGTCATTCATAATCGTCATTCATATTCGGTATTCATATTCGGCATTCATATTCGGCATTCATATTCGGCATTCATATTCGGCATTCATAGTACTCCGTTTTTCTTCTATGCTATTATTTGTCATTCACGATTTTTATAATTATATAGTGCGTGCGTTTTGAGGTTAGGAAGAATTGGTGTTGAAGGTAGTTTGTGTTTATATGATATTTTGTTAGTTAATTTATTTATATTTTGAACCTGTTAAGAGGGTTGAGGGGAACTATATCAAAGATGGTAATATTCTTAATGGCTTGTTTTGTTGTTTTATAAGCTTGAGTTGATTCTTTACATGTGTACTTACACCTTACCCTCTCTCTCTCTCTCTCTCTCTCTCTCTCTCTCTCTCTCTCTCTCTCTCTCTCTCTCTCTCTCTCTCTCTCTCTCTCTCTCTCTCTCTCTCTCTCTCTCTCTCTCTCTCTCTCTCTCTCTCTCTCTCTCTCTCTCTCTCTCTCTCTCTCTCTCTCTCTCTCTCTCTCTCTCTCTATTTGAACCTGTTACAGGGTTGATTTCTTGATATTTTCTTGTTTTGTTGTTTTATGTTTGAGTTGATTTTCTCTTATTTGTCTGTGCTTACATTTCTCTCTCTCTCTCTCTCTCTCTCTCTCTCTCTCTCTCTCTCTCTCTCTCTCTCTCTCTCTCTCTCTCTCTCTCTCTCTCTCTCTCTCTCGCTCTCTCTCTCTCTCTCTCTCTCTCTCTCTCTCTCTCTCTCTCTCTCTCTCTCGTCCTTTTTATGCTGATAATGTCATACTTTCAAAACTTTCCTCCTTTCCTTGTAACATTCCTCCTCCCTCCCTCCTTACTTTATTCTTTCCTTCTCTTTCCCTCATCTTTCTCTTCTCTTTTCTTCATTCGTGTTTCGTTTCTCCTCTTTTTATTTGTCCTGTTTAATTTTTACTTGCCAACTCTGTATCCTTTTTCTTCACTTCTTTACTTTGTCTTCTCTCCCACCCCTTCCTCTTTATTTTCTTCTTTCCTTGTCTTTCTTTCCTCTCTCTTCTTTATTCGTATTTTTGTTTTTTACTCTATTTATCTGTTTATTCTCCTTTTCCTGCTTTTCGTTTCCTTTTTCTTTATTTCTCGTCTCTTTCTCTCCCTTCCTTCCCGCCTTACTCTCTTCTTTCCTTCTCTTCTTTATTCTTCTCCCCTCTCTTTTTTTATTCTTAGTCTCGTTTCTCCTCTTTATCTGTCCTGTTTAATTTTTTTCTCTTATCTTCCCTCCTTTCCTCCTGTTTCCCTTCTTTCCTTCTCTTTCTCTCTTCTCTTCTTTATTCGTATTCTTGTTTCTCGTCTTTGTATGCCCCGTTTAGTTTTCCTTTTCCTAGTTTTATTTTCCTTTTTCTTTACTTTCTATTCTCTCACCTTTCCTTCCTTACTCCCTCCTTTCCTTCTCGTTTTCTCCTCTCCTCTTGTATTCGTATTCTTGTGAGTCCTCTCTGTCTACCTTATTTGATTTTTCTTTCCCTACTTTTCCTTTCCTCTTTCTTTGTGTTCTTTTCTTTATTTCACTCCTTTTTCCTTTCCTTTCTTATGTTTTTTTGTTGTTGTTTTTTTCGATATTTTTTTACTCTTCCTATACTGTCTATACTCCTATCCTCTTTTCTTCTCTTTTCTTCACTTATTTTCAGTTTTTTCCTTTTTCTTCACCCCTTTTTTCTGTCTCCAACTTTGTCTTCTTTTCATTACCACCTATTTTCTTCACTCTACTCCAATTATTTTTTTCATTTCTATTTCTCTAATCTCTCTTTCTCTATTTTCTTTTCTTTTAATGTTTTTTTTATCTTTTATTTTTCCTTTCTTCATCTCTCTCTCTCTCTCTCTCTCTCTCTCTCTCTCTCTCTCTCTCTCTCTCTCTCTCTCTCTCTCTCTCTATCTCTCTCTCTCTCCTGGTACAATATATTGCCTCCACACTCTGTCAAGAACTCTCCTTTCTCTCCTCCTTCTCCTGCATCCATCCTCCTCCTCCTCCTCCTCCTCCTCCTCCTCCTCCTCCTCCTCTTCCGCCATTTTCCTCCTACCATTCCTGTTTTTCCTCCTCCTTTTCTTCCACGAATGTAACCTCCACCACCTCCTCCAACACCATCTCCCTCCTCCTCCTCCTCCTCCTCCTCCTCCTCCTCCGTGGGTTGCTTACTGGCCCATTCTCCTCAACATCGATCTCGCGTCCTCTCTCCCTCTTTTTCTCTGCTTTTCTGTTTTGTTTTGTTTTTGTTTTATTTTGTTTTTTGTTTTTTTCAATGTTTTTTTGCAGTGTTTTGTATATAATTTATTTTCCTTGACCTCTGTTTGTGATATGCATTTTTCTCCTCTTGTTTTGCTTTGTTGATCAAGTTGCTGTTTTTTCATTGGAAATTTTTTTTTTCTTGGCATCTGTATTCTTTATATTTTCCTTCTTGTTTTTTTCTTGTTTTTTTAGTGCCAACCAATTATTTTTTGCCTTGGTATTTTTCTCTACAATTTGCTTCTCTTTATTTTTTGTATTTTTATTTCAATGGCATTTTTTTCCTTGGTATCTTTTATTTTCTTAACATTTTGCGTTTCGTGTTCTTTAACCATTTTATTTTCATCTTTAACCCAATTATTACTTTTGCTTTGACCTCTTGTTTTTCTTTGCATTTTCCTTGCCTTATTTTTTCCCTGTGCGTCATGTATTTTCATCAGAACCAACATTTTTCTTTCTTTTCTTCTTTTCTTCTTTCTTTCTTTCTTTAAGGGTATTATTTTTGTCTTGCGATGTTTGAGGCTTCGTTCGGTGTGTATAAATATTGCCATTCTTTTTTCCTTCTTCTCTTTCTCCTCCTTTCTTTGTTTAAGGGTATTATTTTTATCTTGCAATGTTTATGGCTTCACTTCTTGCGTATAAATATTGCCATTCTTTTCTCTTTTTTCTTGTGTTCTTCTTTCTTACATTGTGGATATTATTTTTGTCATGCAATAATTAAGGCTTCAGTTCTTGTGTATATATATTTCTATTCTTTTCTCTTGTTTCTTGTCTTTCTTCTTCCTTCTTTTGTTGTGGATAATATTTTTGTCATGCTATGTTTGAGTCTTCATTTAGTGCCACAGTGTACAAATATTCCTCCTGTTTTACCTTAATTTTTGTTGATTTCTGCAGAAGGATTTTTTTTTTTATTTATTTATTCCACTCGAGTCCAGGCTTCCTCTTCTGTTACTGGAGAGAATTGTTTATTTTTTCAGTTCAAATTTGCATCTACGTGTTTTGTAATGTTCCTCCCCCGATACTTTTTTTTCTGTCACTTCGTTTACTTTTTTTTTCTAGTTTTTATTTTTCCTTCCTGCGAACTTCCTTTTCTGCTGGCGAATTCGTGCTTCTTTTTTCCTTTTTTTCACTTCTCTTTTCCTTTCAGTTTTATGTCATCCAGATGTTTTGCAACGTGTTAGTCGCCGTTCTTTCCTTGTTGTTATTCCCCTCCCCTAGAGATGCCTTTCTTTTTCTGAGAGTAAATGAATAAATACAGTTTCTCGGTTTTTCTATCAACTTTTATTTCGGTCTAATGTTTGGAATGGTCTAGCTGTTCTTCCTTAGTCACTTTTCATTCCCATTTAGCATTACTGATTTTGCTTTCTCTTTTCCGTATTTTGTAGTGAAATATTCCATAACCATAATTTGTTTTCTTTCGTGTTAAGTCAGATTTCATAGTTTTCCTTTTTCCATTCACATCTCATGATTATTTTCTCATATAGCATAGCAGATTTTCCTTCATTTATCGTACGATGCATTAAATCTTTCCATTGTTTCCATTATTCATTCTTTTCTTCGTATCTGTTTGATTTCGCTTCCTTTCTTTTTGTTTTGCAGTTAGATTTTCCTTCTTTTCCTCCCTTCCCTAGCGCGTCGTCATTTTTTATTCTCTCATTTAGTAAACTGTTTCCTTTCTTCATCCTTCGCAGTGATACTTTCAATTCCTTTCACTCTTTCCCTCACATTACTGTCAGATCTTGCTTTCATTCTTTTAGTATATTGCAGTGACCTTAGACTATTTCCATTCTTGAGTCATTTTTATTCACATCTAGTAACAGACGTCTTTTGCAGTTAGGCTTTCAACGCTTTTCACTCTTCTCTTCACATTTCTGTCTGATTTTGCTCTCTGTTGTGTGTGTATTTTGCAGCGAGACGTTCAACTCTTTTTCATTCTTCTCCTCTTTCTTATTTTGCTTTCTTTCCTTGTCTTTTGCAGTGAGATGTTCAACACTTTTCATTCTTTCCTTCACGTCGCTGTCTGATTTTGCTTTCACTTTTGTATTTTGCAGCGAGACTTTCAATTCTTTCAACTCTTTCCATTCTTTCGTACGCATCTGTCCCTCTGTTCGTCTCTCACTAGCTCGCTCCCTCTCACTCTCCATCACACACACACACACTCTATTCCTCACTCGGCTATTCTGTGCTTGCCTTTCCCTGGAGAAGTGTTTGTGACGTTCGTTCCTTCAAGAATATTGCCTTTGTCACGCGTCACCTGATTCACTCCTCCTGCCACCACCCTGCCAAGCCTTCCTTACCCCAGCCCAAGCCAGCCTCTCTCTCTCCCTCTCCCAGCTGTCGTGTTGCCAGCTTGCCTGTCCCTCCGTTGTGTCACTCTGCCTCTTGTCTCATCTTAGCTTTCCTTTCTGTGTGTGTGTGTTTGTGTATGTGTTTTTGTCATCTTTTTGTCTGTCTATGTGTCTAGTTATCTAATTATATGTACCTTTTATGTTTTTGGTTGTTTTTTGTTTGGTGTTTGCTCCCGTTTGTTGTATTTAATACTTGGTTTCGTCTGTTTAAGTTTGTTTGTGTATGTATATCTGTGTTTGATTTTCTATCTACTTGTATGTTTATCTTTTTTTTTTTTGTTACAGCTAAGGAAACAGCTCAAGGGAAACAAAAAAAGGTGTAAAAAAAAGCACGCTACTCGCTGTTCCCACAAAGACAGAAGTTATAAGTGGCCAAAAGAGAAGTCAATTTCAGGAGGAGAGGTGTCTTGATACACTCCTTTTGAAAGAGTTCAAGTCAAAGGCAGGAGGAAATATAGACGAAGGAAGGCTGTTCCAGAGTTTACCAGTGTAAGGGATGAAAGAATGAAGATCCTGGTTAACTCTTGCATAAAGGGTTTGGACAGTATAGGGATGAGCATGAGTAGAATGTCGAGTGCAGCGGGGCCGCGGTTGGTGGGGAGGCATGCAGTTAGCAAGTTCAGAAGAGCAGTCAGCGTGAAAATTTCGATAGAAGATAGAAAGAGAGGCAACATGGCGGCGGAATTTAAGAGGTAGAAGACTTTCAGTAAGAGGAGGAGAGCTGATGAGACGAAAAAGGGAAAAGAACTGGCGGAGACGATACAGAACGCCCAGCCTCGAGGAAGCTGATTTAGTAAGAGAAGAAATATGAAATTTCCTCTCATTTATCTTTGTCTTTATCGTTCAGTAATTCGTTAACCCCCCCACACACATACACATAAATACACACACACATACGCAAACATACACACACACATACACTGCTTCGGTTCCCCATTGTCAACTTCCTGCTCTCTCTCTCTCTCTCTAAAACAGATATTTGTGTTTATGTAAGCATATGTTTGGGCATCAGCTGGTGAAATGTTTTTGTACCTCTGTTGATATGCAAATGTGTATTCTGCGTGTGTGTGTGTGTGTGTGTGTGTGTGTGTGTGTGTATGTGTGTGTGTGTGTGTGTGAATTTTTTTTATCTATGTATTTTGCTGCAGTGTACAAGTAATAATTTTAGTCTGTTTTCCCCTTTACTGCTGTTTGCCCTGAAAGAAAAAAACATTGGAAAATATTTAGTTGAAGATTGTTTCTTTCTCTTCCTCTATCTTTATCTCCCTATCTCCCTATCTATCTATCTATCTATTTGGCTATATGACAGTTTTGCCTTTTGGTTTTCGTATAATGGTTTTTGTGTCCTCCTCCTCCTCCTCCTCCTCCTCCTCCTCCTCCTTTCCTGTAAACTCCCTTGATTTTTTTACCTGATTCCAATTCACTTTCATATTCTTGACTCATTCTCAAAGTTATTCTTGACATTTTATTCCTAGTTTTATTTTCGTTCATATCCTCATCTCTCACTTTCTTCTCTTGATTTTCTATTTTCTTTACCTCTTCCCTCATTCTCTTTTTAGTCATCATTCTCTTGCTAATGATACTTTTATTAACTATGATAATGCTCCTCCTCTTTCTCCTCCTCCTCTTTTCTTCCCGTCCCCCTCCTCTTCTTTTCACATTCTCCCCTTGATTCTCCTCTTCCTTCATCTTGTCTCTCATTCTCTCTCTAGTTCTCATTATCTTGCTAACTGTACTCTTTTTAATCCGTAATGCTTCTCCTCCTCCTCCTCCTCCTCCTCCTCCTCCTCCTCCTCTTCTCTTCTTCCGCTTCTCACTTCCTCTTATTTCTTCATCTCTTTCCTCATTCTCTCTTTATCTACCTCAGTCTCATTCTAATTGTTTTTTTTTTATCTTTCATACTTCTCTTCTTTCCTCTCCTCCTCCTCCTCGCACCCTTTCTCCTCCTCCTTTTCTCTTCTACCGCTTTTCACTTCCTCTTATTTCTTCATCTCTTTCCTCATTCTCTATTTCCCGACCTCAGTCTCATTCTAATTGTTCTTTTATCTTTCATACTCCTCTTCTTTCCTCTCCTCCTCCTCCTCGCACCCTTCCTCCTCCTCCTCCTCCTCCTCCTCCTCCTTGCGCCCTTCCTCCTTACTCAGCATCAGGGCAGTGGACGCAGACTACTAAAGGGGTAAATTTGTTGAGGCCAAAGAGGCTTACTTCCAACCGCTTCTTTTAATCAGCCTTTGTTCCGTTGGCCTTGTTTGCAGTGATTAATTCTCTCTCTCTCTCTCTCTCTCTCTCTCTCTCTCTCTCTCTTCTTATATATTTTTTTCATCTTCTGGGTCAGTTTTTCTTTGTTTATTTCCCTTCCTGGATGCTTGTTTTATTTTTTCCGATGATTAACTATTTTTTCCTTCTCTATTTTCACTGTGTATTCTCGTCACTTTATTTCACGTATTTCTACTCTTTTTCAGTCCTTGTCTTCTTCCTCTTTCTCTTATTCTTCAGCTTATATTCTTTTTGTTACTTTCTTTCATTATTTTCTGGTCTCCTTTTTCTACGATCGTTTTCCTTCATTGTCTCATTGTCCTCCTCTTCCCTCGCTTCCTCGTTCTCCTCCTCCTCCCGCTTCTCCTCCTCCTGCTTCTCCTTCCACACTGCAGCTTCTTCCTCTTCGCCAAATCGCCTTTAAGTCTTCCCTTTGTTTAAAATCTCTTGCCCTCATTGAGTGGACTTATGATGATGGTCTTAGTGGTAAAAACATTAATAATAAGAGTAATGATAGTAATAGTAATAATAATAATAATAATAATAATAATAATAATAATAATAATAATAATAATAATAATAATAATAATAATAATGATAAGACAGAAGAGTAAAAAAATTAACTCACTTCTGCAACTACTACTACTACTACTACTACTACTACTACTACTACTACTACTATTGCTACTGCTACTGTTACTGCTGCTACTACTACTACTACTACTACTACTACTACCACCATTACTTCTATTACTTTTACTTTTACTACTACTACTACTACTACTACTTCTTCCACTACCACCATCACTACTACCATCCCTACTACTACTACTATTATCACTAATTCTTCTACTACTACTTCTACTACTACTACTACTACTACTACTACTACTACTACTACTACTACTACTACTACTACTACTACTTCTACTTCAACCTCAGCTCTAATACTCCCAATAACAAACGGAGTAAAAATAAGTCTAATAGTAATAATGATTTAGAAGAGAAGAAAAGAATAGTCGAAAAAATCGGGTTATTTCGGTAGCTCTAATGACCCTTAAGATTCCTAATTGGGTTCCGCGGCTTCCAGGTCATCATTAAAGGGTTCTTAGGGCTGATTCCTTCTACGCGCGTGTACTTCCATCCTACCTTTCCTTTGTCGCCTCTCCTAATTACGGGCAGGTAGGTGAGGTGGTAGGGCGTAAATATGGGCCTAATTGCTGGTAATTTTAGACCCCTTCGGGAAATCACTTAATAAATACCTGCAGTGCCTTACCTAACCTTACCTGTTAATGTGTTTGGAGTAGTAAGTTCGTGTTTTGGATTGGTTTTCCGGAAAGTTTTGCTCCTGTTTTTTTACCCAACCTTTAGTTCACAATTATTCCTCGTTTACTTTTATTTCCTCTGTTTAAATTCCCTTATTAAAGTCTTAGAAACTTTTTATCTTTGTTGTGGATGTTTAATGTTTTTTTTTTTGTAATAACTTCTCCCAAGAGTCGCTAATGTCGTTGTAATTATCAACTTCGATTTTACTCCTAATTTATTTGGGGTCCTCTGACTTCTTCGTTTTTCCTGTTTAAATTCCCTTATTAAAGTGTAAGCAATTTTTCCACGTGTGTATGTTCAGTGTTTTTTCTTCTAACAAGTTCTGGAAGTTCGTGTTGTAATGCTTTCCTATTATCGTTTTAAGTAGCATCATCTGTTTTCCTTCTTATTATTTTCTTGTTTTCTTACTTCATCCTTTTTTTCTCTGTTTAAAGTCCCTCATTAAAGTGTTAGCAACTTTTCCTCGTGTGTAAGTTCAGTGTTTTTTCTTGTAATAAGTTCTCCCAAGTTCGCTTTTAATTGTTTGCTAATATCCTTTTAATTATAAGTCGATTTTCCTGGTGATTATATTTTAAGTATATTTTCTTCTCATTTTATCCTCATATACTATTTCCTCATTTGCACTTTAACGTCCCTCTAATAAGCTGCATTTATAGCCATTAATCGCGTCCTAATGATCTTTTAACAAGGCATTTTAATTGAACTCAAGTAGCGTGAGTCTTATTAGCGGGCGGTAAGCGAGCGGGGAATGATTTATCTTCGTTCCCCAATATCTGACCTTGATCTAAGCTAATTTCATTCTGTTGCGTAAATATTGGATTTAGGATAACCAAGTTTCCTTTAATGCGCTCGTGTTTTATAGATCCGGGTCGCGGTGTGGAGGCGGAGGCAGAAAGAGCGGGGTGTATATTTACTCTCAAACGTTTCGACACCTTAGTTCGTCTAGTTAAAAAGGCTCCAGTAGAAGTTATAGGGATTATCGTGTGCGGTTTCATGACCCAGGCGGTAGATCTGCAAGGTATCTGCGCCATGAACGGGAAAAGACTTATAAGAACCTTTATTTTCATCTCCGTGACCCTTAGAAATTGTACTAACAGGAGCCCGTAACCCTTGAAAATACGATAGCAGGGATTTTTGTGTGCGGTTTCATGACCCAGGCGGTAGATCTGCTAGGTTTCTGCGCCATGAACGGGAAAAAGACTTATAAAAACCTGTATTTTCATCTCCGTGACCCTTAGAAATAGTACTAACAAGTGCCCGAAACCTTTGAGAACACGGTAGCAGGGGTTTTCGTGTGCGGTTTCATGATCCAGGCGGTAGATCTGCAAGGTTTCTGCGCCATGAACGGAAAAACACTCATAAGAACCTGCCTTTTCGTCTCCGTGGCCTTTAGAAATAGTACTAACAGGAGCCCGAAACCCTTGAAAATACGGTAGCAGGGATTTTCGTGTGCGGTTTCATGACCCAGGCGGTAGATCTGCAAGGTTTCTGCGCCATGATCGGGAAAAAGACTTATAAGAACCTGGATTTTCATCTCCGTGGCCTTTAGAAATAGTACTAACAGGAGCCTGAAACCCTTGAAAATACGATAGCAGGGGTTTTCGTGTGCGGTTTCATGACCCAGGCGGTAGATCTGCTAGGTTTCTGCGCCATGAACGGGAAAAACACTTAGAAGAACCTGCCTTTTCGTTTTCGTGGCACTAAGAAATGGTACTAAGAAGAGCCCGAAACCTTTGAGAACTCGGTAGGAGGGTCGGTAGCAGTAGTAGTAGACGCTTCCCTAGTTATTATCATGAGCAGCACTAACCCTGTGTTTCCTGTGCTGTCATCGTAACCAAAAGTACATTGTGGACAGCTGTCACGCAAAATCCACCTTTCCATGTCTATTTCGCTCTACAAATATGGACACACAACGTTTTTTTTCTCTTTTGATTGATACTCTAGACACCTTTCCTTTTCTTTCGTATTAAAGGACAAGCAACGTGTTATCCTTTGTCATGTAAAATCCACCTTTCCTTGTCTCTTTCCTTTCACAAATATGGACACACAATCTTTTTTTCCCCATTTGATTGATACTCTAGACATCTTTCCTTTTCTTTCGTATTAAAGGGCAAGCAACGTGTTATCCTTTGTCATGTAAAATCCACTTTTCCTTGTCTCCTTCCTCTCACAAATATGGACACACAATCTTTTTTTCCCCTTTTGATTGATACTCTAGACATCTTTCCTTTTCTTTCGTATTAAAGGGCAAGCAACGTGTTATCCTTTGTCATGTAAAATCTACCTTTCCGTGTCTCCTTCGCTTTACCAATATGGACACAACGTTTTTCCTCCCCTTTTGATTGATACTCTAGACATCTTTCCTCTTTTTGCGTATTAATAGGCAAGCAACGTGTTATCCTTTGTCACGTAAAATACACCTTTCCGTGTCTCCTTCGCCTTACCAATATGTACACAACCTTTTTTCCCCTTTTGATTGATACTCTAGACACCTTCCATTCGCCTCCCATTCACAGATATGGTCACAACCTTTTTTTCCTTTGATTGATACCCTGAACACGTTTCTTTCTCTTTCGTATTTAAAAAAGGAAAGCAACGTTTTCTCCTTTGTATTTACATAGTGGATAGTTATCTTGCAAATTTCACCTCTCCTCTTTCTCTCCAACGTTTCCTTTCTCTTTATATTGTCATTGTGGAGAGCTACCATGCAAAATCCACCTTCCATTTTCTTTCTCTTAATAAAATCGTGCAGACAACCTTTCGTTTTCTTTTTTTATCGACCATGTGGACAGCTGCCGTGCACAATCACCCTTCCCTCATCTTTCTCAATAATAAATATAAAAAATGGTATACAACGGTTTTTTTTTCTTTTTCATTGAGAGTGTGGAGAGCTATCAAGCTAAATCCACCTCTCCTTCGCTCTTTCGTAATATAAAAGGGCAGCCAACGCTTTCTTCCTGTTTATTGCCATTTTAGAAGCTATCATGAAAAATCTACATTCTCTTCTCTCTATCTCTTCATAAAAACGGACAGACAACTATTCTTTTACTTATTATTGGCATTGGGGACGGCTATCGTGTAAAAAACACCTTTCCTCTCTTTCCTAATAAAAAAACGGTAGATACAACCTTTTTCGGAGTCGTGAAGGGTTTGTTTTTAATAGAGTTTTTGCTATCTTATTTAAGCAGCTTTGTCAGGCATGATGCGGATATTTTAGCTTAATTCATGAACTCTTAGCATATTCAAATTGACTATCCTTCGAGCGCACATCCTTCCTTTATAAAATATGAAGGTACACTCTGTTTCGAAGTCCGAAGGCTGTTGTTTTCATAGATTGAGGTTCTGATACCCTATTTGAAACCGGCGTGAGGCATATTCGTGCCAATTGATAAACTCCTGAATTCTAGAGTTATGCAGAGCTGCCCACCCTTACTCCCCCTTTACTGCTAGAAAGAAAAGTTGGTACGTTTCTCAGCTAAAGGTTTTGCTGCCGTTTATGCAGCTTCGTGAGGCAAACGCATACATTGCTACACTCATGAATACGTAACTCATGAAAGACCCACCCTTCCTCCTCCCTTCCTTCCTTCCTTCCGCCTTCCTTCCTCTTCCCTCCCTACTCTACATCCTCTCCCCTCTGTACATCCTTTATATTATCCCTCTATATGCCACAAAAAGGCCATATACACCCCCTTTCTGCGCCCAAAAGTCTATAATTTTCTGTGATGGAGACTCGATTATCGTGTTCGAAGATACCTGAGACACATATTCATAGACACATGGACCCTTTACTTATACACCCTCACTACGTAAAGAGAGGTCTTCGTTGTTTTCCTGGGTCCAAAAGGCTGTAGCTTTCATAGGTGGCGGATTTGCTATCATATTCAACCTTCGTGAGGCATAAACATATAGACAGAAATGTTCATAAACTAACTCAGACCTTCCCTTCCTCCCAAGTAGAAGAAAAAAGAGTTAGGTACAGAACACCTTTTCATGGGTCCAAGGGTTGAAGCTTCTAATCAGGAAGTTCTGTCATCATTATTTAAGCCTCGTGAGGCATGAACGTGTATACAGAAAGACTAAAACTAACTAAAGTCAGTCAAGTCACCATTCGCATTTCCTCCCTACTAAATAAAGAAAGTAACAATACACCTTTTCTTATGTCAAGAAAAGGTTCTAGGTTCTTAGGTAGAGGTTCAGTCACCATTATTTAAGCTTCGTGAGGCACAATCATATATACAGAAAGGGTCACAAACTATCTCACCGCAATCAAATCACCCTTCCTCTTTCCTTCCTTCGAAAAATGAAAGTTAGGAACAGTACACTCTTTCCAGAGCTGAAGAAGGGTTCCAGGGTAATAATTGGAGGTTCTGTCTTATATAAGCTTCGTGAGGCATGAACATATATATACTGAAAGACCCATAAACTAGTTCACGCCTATCAAATCACCCTTCGACTTTCCTGACTACCAGAACAAAAAAGTTACAGTACACCTTTTTCCTGAGTCCGAAGGGTTGTAGTTTTCTCAGATGGAAGTTCAGCTCTCGAGGAAATATCACAGTCCGAAATGACACGTTCCCGGCTCAGCGTCCATGCGCGTCACTCATAAATCCGCGTTATGTTTCCGGCCCCCGCACACCTGTCCAGAGCCGCGACTAATTACTGGTGCTCCCTCTTTTCCCCTCTCTGAATCTCACCTGAAGGGAGTATATAAGCACTGACATCCAAGGTAGCCGAAGGTGAGGGGAAAGGCAAGGAGGGAGAAACGAGGCAAAAAGGGAGAGGTGTCAAGTTATCCCGTGAGAAAGTCTTGGGTTTTCACACGCCGCGTTTCACTATAGTCCACTACGGGAGATGACAGCGAACGTCCACCCGGCACGATGTCTGAGCGCACACTGAGGTCTTGTCTGGGCTGGAGGGTCGTGGTGGTGGCGATGGTGGTGAAGGTGGTCGTAGAAGGGATGGGGAGGGGTGGTAGTGGTGCTGTTGTTAGTAGGGGTCTTGTCGGCGTGTGTGTGTATGTGTGTGTGTGTGTGTGTGTGTGTGTGTGTGTGAGTATTTAGCTGAGTGGATGGCGGTGTACATGTGTAAGTGAATTGGTCCTTCATTTTACACACTACACACAGACACACACACACACACACACACACGCGCGCACACACACACACACGCGCACACACACACACACACACACACACACACACACACACACACACCACAAAGTAACCAAATACGTCCCACTCAACATTTACACTGACACATCCTCCCTCCCTTTCTCTCCTCCCTCCTTCCTTCCCTCTCTCCTTCGTTCACCTCATTTATCTACCCACTTATCATCCCTCCCTCCCACCTTCCCTTCCTACCTCTCCCTCCCTCCTTCTTTCCTTTGACTTCTTTCCTCTGTCCCTTCACACAAATGCCCCAGAAAATTTTAAGCTTAGAGCAACATTAAACGACACGCTCCCTCAAGCATAGCAAAAGAGAGCCAGTTTTAAAGCCCAAACTATTTATCTCCGCGTCGAGGGATTTTAGTAAGGGATGCTGGAGGCGTAGGGGATGAAGGTTACAACGGAAGGGAGGAGGAAGGAAAGAAAGGAGGGAAGGTGTTTTGTTCCTTGTCTCGGTAGTGTTAGGGTTTTAAAGGGGGAGAGATGGAGGAGGAGAGAGCGGGAAGAGTGGAGAAAGAGACCGACCGACCCACCGACCAACAGACAAACAGAGAGACAGACAGATAAACAGACTCACAACACTGGTATGGCTTAATTCACGAGTAAGAACAAGCAGACAGATATACAAAGAGACGGAAAGACAGACAGATAGACAGACAGGTTGAAACAGACAGACATATATGCAAACAGACAGAAAGACAGACTTGTGGAGATAGAGAGTGAGGCGGAAGAAGATTAACATTTCCACATTCATATTTCTTTCCTGCAACTACTTTACATTTAAAACAGGGACGTATCAGACTCCATGAATAAACTAGACATTAGTAGACGAATTAGCATGAGGAGAGCGTCGTGAGGCAGACACCTATTAATAGATTAACTCATGAATTCGTAACTCATGCAAATCGCCGCCGGATCATAATCATAACACTTCGCCTCGCACGACTCATCCCTTGTTCTGTGCCTCGTCCACGCTCGCCCCGCCTCATCTCGCGCCTCGCCCTGCCCTCAGCACTCTATTACCGCCCATGAATATGAATGGTATGGTAATCCGAGTCGAACTTGTGTAATCTTTTAGAGGCGAAGCACTAGGGTCTGCGCCGCCACTTTTGCGCCAAGTTTCACGCGAGTGTTACAACAGCGCTTCATTGTGTTAGCTTGAGGACGCCGCCTTAAGGTCATGTGTTGTGTGTCGTCGTGTTTATTGTGGTCTGAGCTGCTTCGTGTTGGAAGAAAGCATGGAAATAGTGAATAAATAATAGTAAGTCTTCAAAACATTGGTGTATCGTTGAAGCATTCTGACACAAGAAGCTTAGAGGTAATAAAAAAGTTATAAAGCTCTGAAAACTGCTCAAGAAAGGAGCCTACGCCAGTATGAAAGAGAGTTAGGAAAATTATTACTAAATTGTACTAAATATCGGGATGTATACGTATCGCAAGCGTATTCTACCAGAGGAAACAAACACAAAACCAGGAAATGTAGTTTTACGCTAACGGCTGCCTAAGAAAGGAGTTTAGTAGAGAATATAAGCATCAAAACTGTTACCGAATAAGAGCAGCCTCCAGTAATATGAGTCCCCCACGCACTGTTAACGCAACAAGCCAGACAATAACCTCGTAATGTAAAGTATCTCGCGGGCGGTTGCTCACGGAAGTGTTTCGTGGGTCAGAAATGCTTGAAGGATCTGTCACCTTCGCATTACAACGCAAAAAATGAAGTTACCGAGAAGATTAAGTGTCATGCTGAGGTGATGGTCAAATAAACACATACACACATACTGACAAATAGTGGCACACACACACACACACACACACACACACACACACACACACACACACACACCTCCGAGGCTGAGAACACTCCTCGCCCTGCGCCTCGGGGCCTCAGCAGCGGCACGACATACGAAGCGTCCGCCAGAGACAAAGATCAACGCCAAACTGGCTTGACAAACGCCTCCTCCGAGAAACAAATGAACGCCGCAAAGATTTTATCGGGGATCCGCTAAAAGGGACTCCGTGAACCCTCTTAAACCCGCTGACGACGCCGACCCCGAGGACTGATGTGAACCCATCGGTGTCTGGAGTCTCGACTGGCGGCTCGCCGGCGTCGTTCGTTCTGGACACTTTCGGCCCCGCGACAGTGAGGTGGAGGCGATGTGTTCTCTATCGCGATAGTGTTTTGGTTCCAGTCCTCGAAAACGTTAATTCACAGCTTTACACGATCTTGTTTTGGGTTGAAGTCTTTGAAAACGTTAATTGATAGTTTACACGATTTTAATTTTAGTTCATTCCCTTGAAACCGTTAATTCACGGTTTTACTCAATATCAGTTTGGGTTAAAGTCCCCCCAAAAACCATTAATTCATAGGTTACACGATTTTGTTTTGGGTTCAAGTCCTCGAAAACATTAATTTACAGCTTTATACGATCTTGTTTTAAGCTCAAGTTCTCAGATACGTTATTCCAATGCTTTACACGATATTGGAATGAGTTTAAAGTCCCCAAAAAATGTTACTAAACAGCTTTACACATTCGTTCATGAGCGCCGGTTAACGGATAGGCCGATAATTAGGTGCCTGAGGAAGCCCGGGAAGGCAAACTTTAATATCCCGGTCGGTCAGAAGGTTCAATAATCAGGCTTTTATTAACCACGAGACTTTGAGGTGAAGGGACGATTTTCAGCGCAGTAGCCCTTGAAACGAAATTGACATAGTATTTTTTCTATGTAGTCCCTCTAAACAGCAACGTGAAGCATTGTAATCGTGTTCCCATATAAATAAATAAAAACTTAAAACCCCATGAAATAAACTTAAAAATAATTGACACATTATCATCCTATGTATTCCCTGTAAATAACAAGGTATATCCGCGAAGCATTGTATTCGTGTAGCCATATATATACATTTCAGCCTGGTGTGTCAATACGTATTTGCCATAAAACACATTATATGAAATTCTGTTTACAAAAATGGGAAGCGTTTGAAAGCAGCAATACATCAACGGCAACTATTAAAGCCTTTGTGAAAAATTAAAAATCCGTGTTTATATAGAACGAAAAAAGGGCCAGTTTACACACATTCATATATATTTACACACACACATGCAGGTACACACACAAACACTACTTTCCCTCCTATCTAACCATCTGTCTACCTCTCTATTTATCTATGTATCTATCTATATATTAACACAGCATACACATGTGAAGGACGGATTATTATGCACATACGTGCGCCGTTGATGGACTAGGTAATGTGTATCGGAAATGAAAAGTCCGTATATATACATCACGAGGGCGCCAGCTATGATAATGAAGTCGTGTTTTGCAGCTCAACTATTCACGGCTGTAATGAATCCGCCACCGCCGTGTGCAGAACCGAGGCCGCCGCGCCGTAGAAGCCTGTGTTGGTACTCGAGCCCGCATGCCAAAGTATATTAAATCACTTTTTGTAGGCTTTCAAAACGTTATATTCGTGAGCTCGCTCCATTCCTCTAGTTTACTCATATTCATTTATATACACTCAAACCCATATACGTACACCCACCCACTTACTTTCTATTTATTTAGTTTTCTATCTATCTATCTATCTATCTATCTATCTATAAGAATGTATCTCTCTCTCTCTCTCTCTCTCTCTCTCTCTCTCTCTCTCTCTCTCTCTCTCTCTCTCTCTCTCTCTCTCTCTCTCTCTCTCTCTCTCTCTCTCTCTCTCTACTTATCTATCTCTACCTACTTATGCCTCAATCTCTGTCTGTTTGTAGGTGTGTTTGTCTGTCTGTTTGTCTGTCTCTCCAAGGTGTCGTGGCTTTCCTGGGCATCCAATCAGCGGTGTTCTTCATCTCGAGTTTACTAATCCGGATTAGAACACTTAAAAGGCCTTCGACCGTGCACACACACACACACACACACACACACACACACACACACACACACACACACGGATAGGAACCTCAGCCGGGTGTGTGAGAGAGAGAGAGAGAGAGAGAGAGAGAGAGAGAGAGAGAGAGAGAGAGAGAGAGAGAGAGAGAGAGAGAGAAACAGCAACAGCTACAGACAGCGAAAAAAAGGAGACATAGATAGAAAGATAACTATTTAGATAGAGAGAAAAATAAAAGAGAATATGCAAGTAACTGTGATTTTTAGGTTGGGTCAAATTGTGTGTGTGTGTGTGTGTGTGTATGTGTGTGTGTGTGTGTGTGTGTGTGTGTGTGTGTGTGTGTGTGTGTGTGTATCAAGTATTTTTTATCAGCTTCTTTTGAACGTATTTATTAAGTGTTCTCGGAAATTTAAGCCGTCCAGTGCGTGTTTCACAATCCTATATCAAGGGTGATTTGATTAAGGCATCTTCACTGCGACATTTAAACTCCGTCCGTCCCTCTCGCTTGCTCGTTGAATTGGCGGAAAAAAGCTTATGATATCCGGGGCTGCTCGCTGCGCCCACTTGTACCGTATATTTCGCTCCTGCAGTTCACGCCACGCTCAGCTTTTCCATGTTAACTCTGATACATTTTTCCTTGACTTAATTTAACGCGGAAAGCTTTATCGTGCGTGTTCTGAACTCGGAGTCGGAAAACTTTTATCCCATCGCAGCCAGAAGCAAAAATACATTAAAAAAGGTAAAAAATGTTGATATTGGAGGACGTGAACAGATTTTAACACTGATGTCTTTTGTGTCTGAAACCACGCTGCGAGTCTCCCATTCTTTGTTTGTGTTTATGAGTTTTAAGTATCTGGATTTTTTTTATTATATGTTTTTCAGTAAAGCTGAATTGATGGGGGATGGATTTTTTTTACTATTTTTTTTCACGTTTCTTCTTTTCTCTTCGTTTGATGCTTTGATGCAATATAATATTCTCGTGTTGTTGTTTTTATCGCTTGACTTTTCCGTCCAGTCAGATTCACGTAATGGACGCTAATTGTCGAACATTTTTTCCATCACTTTAGTTTCATCAGAGGGCGATAGGAGGATGACTCTTGCGCACGTTTTCCCACGCAGCTGTTGTACGAACCTTCGGAAATAGAGATAAGTAGATGTGAACATAGGTAAATGCATAGATGGAAAGTCAGAACCGCGCAAAGTTTCCAGCATCTTTCTGTAGTCTACGCAACAAAATCGTTTACATAATGGTTCACACAAGTCTCAGTATATCTCCTGCCACGTTTAAACTTACCAGCATAATAAACGGCAAGATTTCCACCAAATTGCCAACACGTCGCCAATCTCCACAAGACGCACATTATATTTCGGGCGGGGCGTATCTTGGCAGCGGTTTGAGAAAGTCTACGGACGTTCCCAGCCGCGTTTACATTACTCACCATAAAGAAATCGGTGGTTGCGTGCATCATTTTATTTACTCGTTATTATGGTAAATATTGTAGCTGGTAAGTGAGGAAAATTTATGATATATTCTGACTGATTAGATTTCTACACTGTTGATGGAATTTGAACATATAGTATATATCGATTTTTTTTACAGGCAAGCCCACATAAGGATTGACTCTCTCTCTCTCTCTCTCTCTCTCTCTCTCTCTCTCTCGCACACAAACACAAACATAAACACCACACCACACCACACCACACCACACCACACACCACCACCACCACCATTACCTCGCGTTCATCCGATGGCATTGATAAATATGAAGAAAACAAAAAATAATCATGAAAGGGAAAAAGAGAACATAAGAACATAAGAACATAAGAACGCAGGAGTCTGCAAGAGGCCGGTAGGCCTGTACGAGGCAGCTCCTTTGACCCTAAGCTCCCGTGTATCTAACCCCACCTAATATCGCTGTCCATGAATTTATCTAGTCTATTTTTGAATGTGACAATTGTATTGGCACTCACCACATGACTGCTAAGCCTATTCCACTCATCCACCACCCTGTTAGTTAACCAATTTTTGCCTATGTCCCTGTTGAATCTGAATTTATCCAGTTTAAACCCGTTACTTCGTGTCCTACCCGGTTCTCTTACCAACAAAACCTTATGAATGTCTCCCTTATTAAAGCCCTTCATCCATTTATAAACCTCGATCATGTCTCCACGCACCCTTCGCCTTTCTAGAGAATGCAAGTTTAACTGTTTGAGTCTTTCCTCGTATGGCAAGTTTCTCAACCCCTAAATCATCTTAGTCATCCTCCTCTGCACCGATTCTAACATTTTGATATCCATTCTATAGTAGGGTGACCAGAACTGAACCGCATAGTCAAGATGAGGTCTAACTAATGCTAAATATAGTTTGAGGAAGACCTCGGGGCTTCTGTTGCTTACGCTCCTTGAAATAAATCCCAGTACCCTATTAGCTCGATTTCTAGCTTGAATGCATTGTGCCCTTGGACGGAGATCAGAGCTCACTAAGACCCCTAAATCCCTCTCGCACCCAGACCTACTTATGAGAGTGTCATTTAAGCAATAGTTATGTGAGGCGTTGTTCCTACCTACACTCAGAATACTGCACTTCCCTACATTGAACTCCATCTGCCATTTATCCGCCCAGTCATATAATCTGTTGAGTTCACCTTGGAGAATACTAGCGTCCTGATCCGACTCAATTACTCTACCGATCTTGGTATCATCTGCAAATTTACTAACATCACTACTAATTCCTGTGTCTAAGTCATTGATATAAATAATAAACAAAAGTGGACCTAATACCGAACCTTGTGGGACCCCACTCGTAACACATCCCCAGTCAGATCTTTTACCATTGATTTGCACTCTTTGCTTCCTATTGCTAAGCCACGCCTTGACCCAGTTCAAAACTTTACCCTCTACTCCGTGAGCCTGTAATTTAAGCAACAGTCGTTGGTGAGGAACTTTGTCAAACGCTTTACTAAAATCAAGATAGATTACATCATAATTTTCATCTCTGTCAACCGCCTCAAATACTTTATTGTAGAAGGACAAGAGATTGGTGAGGCATGACCTACCTTTTGTGAACCCATGCTGCGAGTCGTGAATTAAGCTATGTTTCTCTAAATGCTCCCGAATGTTCCTGGCTATTATGGACTCCAGCATCTTCCCTATAACCGATGTTAAGCTAATTGGGCGATAGTTTGAAGCAACTGACCTGGTCCCCTTTTTAAAAATCAGCGTCACATTAGCTACTTTCCATAGGCTCGGCACATAGCCAGTATTTACCGACATCTTAAAGATGTCGGTTAGTGGGTCACTGATTATATCACCTAACTCCTTTAATACCCTCGGAAATATCCCGTCAGGACCTGGCGACTTGTTCTTCTTAAGGTTATCTATCTCATCCTGAACTACTTGCCTGGTAATGATTATATCCCTCAATTTATCGCCATCCCCGCCCTCGTACACCTGAACTCTTTCCGGTATAGTCGTTCGATCCTCCTGTGTGAATACTGAAAGGAAGTAGTCGTTCAACAATGTGCTCATATTTTCGTAATTTTCTACTAGCTCCCCTGTGTTTGTTTTCAGCGGTCCAATTTTCTCCCGTGTTTTTGTTCTATACATCTGAAAGAAGCCCTTAGGATTACTTTTCGCCTCATTTGCTACTTTGATCTCATAGTTCTTTTTAGCTATCCTGGTGTTTTTCTTAACTAATCTAGATAGTTCGACGTACCGGCCCCTGAGATGTGTTTCCCCATTCTTTATTTTCTGATAAATTCCTTTCTTTAACCCAATCTCGTGTTTTAGTCCACGAGTCATTCACTTAGGATCATTGTTTTCTTTTCTAAGTGTTCGCTGTGGTATATGCTGTTCTTGCCCCTCTACTATTACTCTTACTAAATTATTGTAAGACATTTCTACCTGGTTCTCCTGGCTCTCCAATCCGCAGTTCTGGCTCACATGAATCCCTAAATTATCCCAGTTTACCCCTTCAAGATGTCTTCGAAGCCCCTCGTAGTTTGCTCTTCTAAAATCTGGCACTAACACTGGGTTTGGTTCGCGGGTTACCGCCCAGTCTAAGCTAAAACGAACCGTTCTGTGATCACTATTTCCTAACTCTCCGCCCACCTCCAACTCACGTAGCAAGTTCCCATTATTGAGACTAAAGCTTCGGCGTGAACAATGAATGAGAAAACTTGGCGGGAAAATTTATACGCGAGAATTGACAAAAGAAACTGCCAATTACTGTCACGCAAAGGGAATAAATTCATGCCATTATTGGGCGAAAAAATAAATATAGACGGACGATAACAAAAGAAAACAATAAATCACTTGAAAAAAAATAATAAATTGGAAGGAAGGAAACAAAGGGAAGGCTAAAAAAAAGAGGGAAGGGTTATTTTTTTTTATTTTTTTTTTTTGCGAGTGAAGGAAAAATCATAACTTTTTGCCCCTGTTATTTGTAGAAGTGTGTGTGTGTGTGTGTGTGTGTGTGTGTGTGTGTGTGTGTGTGATTAGGTCCCGTTTGGAGGAAAATGAGTGCCTAAAAACGGGAGACACAGCAGGAGGGATGGAGGAGAGGAGGGAGATAAGGAGGAAAGGAAGAGAGAAAATGGAGGAAGAAAGGAGAAGGGGGAGGAGGTAAGAAGGAGAGAAGGGAGGGAGAACATACAGAGGAGGAGTAAACAGAAGGAAGGAAATATAGGAGCAGGAGAGAGAGAGAGAGAGAGAGAGAGAGAGAGAGAGAGAGAGAGAGAGAGGGGGATGAAGGATAAGTGCGAAGCAAAGAATGGAGAAAGGAAGGGAAAGAGAAGGGAAGGAAAGGAGAAGGGAAGCACGAAAGACAATGAATGAGAGAGAGAGAGAGAGAGAGAGAGAGAGAGAGAGAGAGAGAGAGAGAGAGAGAGAGAGAGAGAGAGAGAGAGAGAGAGAGAAGTTAAGTGTTATGAAGAAACAATAACACGAAAAGGAATAAAAAGGAAATAATCTCAGACGAAGGATATGAAAATAGTAAGAGGAAGAGGGAGACAGGAGGGAAGGAGGGATGGGAGGGAAGGAAGGAGGGAGAATGGAGGGAAAAAAAGAACATCATTTACGGGGAGTTGATTGTAATGAGGCAAAGACCATAATTTTTCCTCCCCTCTCCCTCCCTTTCCCTCCTCCTCCCTTCCTCCCTCCATTCTCACCTCCTTTTCCCCTTCTCTCTATTATTTCTTTATATTTTTCTTTTTTTCAGTTTCTTTTTATTCCTTTCTTTATTTTATATTTTCCTTCTTGTTATTTTTACTCCTTACACTATCTTCTCTTCCTTTGTTCTTACCTCCCTTTTCCTTCCCTTTCTTCCTTCTTTTCTTGTTTATCATCTGATTTATCCTTCCCCATTCCATTTTCAATACCTGTTTCTTTTCCTTTTCTTCATTTTTACTGCTTACCCTTTTTTATTGTTCTTTCCCTTCTCTCTCTGCCCTCTTATTTTCCTTTTCTTCATCTTTAATATTCCCTTCCTCCTTTTTCTCCCAATTCACACCTTTTTCATCTCTTTCCTTTCCTTTTTACTATCTACACTATTTTTTTATCCTTTCCATCACCATAATGTATTGGCTATTATGTGTTTGGAGATACCCTAAACTTAACCTAACCTAACCCAACAAAACCCCAAACAGTTGCTCTAGGTATACCCTCAGGAAACTCTCACCTCATCTGTTTACCTTTCCCTCTCCTCCCTACACTATTTTTTATCCTGTCCATCACCTCAATGTGCTGACTATCATGTGTTTGAAGATACCCTAAACTTAACCTAACCTAACCCAACAAAACCCCAAACAGTTGCTCTAGGTATACGCTCAGAAAATTTTTATCTCATCTGTTTACATTTCCCTCTCCTCCCAACCTTCGTTTCCTTCCTCATCTTCTATTTTCGTGTTCCCTCCCCGTGTTTCTCGTTCCTCCCTTCATTTATTTTCCTCCATTCTTTGTTTCCTCTCCTTCCTTCTCTCCACCTGACCTTCTTTGATCTCCCCTTTCCTTTCCTTCCAAAATTGTTTCTTTCTCGGCTTTTTCTCTTCTTTTTTCTGATGATTTTCTTTTATTCTCCTTCAATATGTTATTATATTCATTTATTATTTCTTTTATTATTTTCATCTCTCTTCCCACTTCTTTTCTCCCTCCACTTTTTTCATGTTTTTCTTTACTTCGTTTTATGTCCTTTCTTTTTCTTCCATTTTCTCTTCCTTTACTCTTTCTCCTTTTCTCTTTCTTCTCTCTTTTTTCTCCCTCCTTTGCTCTGCTTCCGCCTGTCATCTTTACGCCTCTCATTCTTCTCTCTCTCTCTCTCTCTCTCTCTCTCTCTCTCTCTCTCTCTCTCTCTCTCTCTCTCTCTCTCTCTCTCTCTCTCTCTCTCTCTCTCTCTCTCTCTCTCTCTCTCTCTCTCTCTCTCTCTCTCTCTCTCTCTCTCTCTCTCGAACCGTTGTATCTGCAAGTTATTTCGAAATCACACACACACACACACACACACACACACACACACACACACACACACACACACGCGTACCCTCTCCCTCTTCTTCCCATTCTAAACCCCTTTCCTTCCTCTTCTCATCCCCCTTTCTCCTTTCTATCTCTCACTTCCTTACCCTCCTACCTTTCCCTTACCTTCCCCTCTCTTACCCACACCCTCCCTTAATCCCCTACCTTCCCCTTACCTTCCCTACCCTATTCCTACCCCACTAAGCCCCCTCCAGCACACCTACACACGAGCAGAGAGTCCAGGAAGAAAATGGATAAGTGTAGCCATCAGTTCCAGGCCCCGCAACACTTCTGGTTATTATGGGGCGAAATTACCGGCCCAGTTGGAAGCCGTAGAGGGAGGTCGGCCGCCCGTAGAGTCCGCCGCCGTCCACCCAACTTGTCTGAAGGCGCCGTAACGTGTCTTAAGCCAGAGCAAGACCTCCACATCAAGAGCCTTCGCCTGTGGAGTTCTCTGACACCCAGTTCTCAATGGCCGAGAGACTTTGCCCATTATTCTCGTTAATGGATGTAATTAAAGGGCCAATTAGCAAGTAAATGGTGGCTCGCTGCAATACGGGTGGATGGAGTGGAGGCTAGGGCAGTAAGGAAGGATGGAAAGGAAGGATAGAGGGAAGGAGAGGTAGGGAAGTGATGGAGGGAAGGCATAGAGATGGAAGATTAAATGTTTCTGAAATATGAAAAGAAGAAGAGGAAAGGAATGATAGAGGGAAGGAAAGGTAGGGAGAAAGTGAAGGAAGGAAAGGAGGGAAGGCATTGAGAGGAAGATGACATGTTTCTGGAGCATGAACAGAAAAAGACGTCTAGATTAAGATTTTGAAGTGATTTAACTTAACTAAAGAAACAAAAGTGAAGCATAGTCACAGAGAAGGAGAGGTAGGGCGAAAGGGAAATAAGCGATGGAGGGAGAGAGTTAAGGCATGGAGCGGAAGATGAAATGTTTCTGAGACATGGAAAAAAAATGCGTATAGAGGAAGATGGTGAAAAAGAAAGAGTTAGCGTTAGATAGAGTTAGGAGATGATTGAACGTTTAATTGAGGTTAGAGAATGAGAGAGAGAGAGAGAGAGAGAGAGAGAGAGAGAGAGAGAGAGAGAGGCAGTAAATCTAAATCCTAAGTATGGGGTGTGTAAAAATAGAAAGTAGGTTTAGATTTAAGAAGTGAATAGGATAAAGAATAAAATAGAAAACAGAGAGAGTGAAACAGGGGACAGATTAACAAGGTGCTGTGCTCGGGAGGAAGAGAAAAACAGAACAGGGAAAGGGAAAAAAATAAGGGAGAAAGAACGAGAGAGAAAGAGGGAGGGTAGATATAATGAAATGAAGAGATAGAGAGAGAGGGGGATGATATGAATGGAGAAGAGATATGATGACAAAGTATGTGAAGGAAGGAAGAAAGGAAGAGAGAAGAAAGAATATGACATGTAATTTACGGAAAGGAGGAAAGAGGAAGTAAATGGAGGGGAAAAATCGGACAAAAATACGAAGCCATGATAGAGGTAAGCGCCGATCAGGAAGAAAGGAAGGACGGAAGAAAGAATAAGAAAGAAGACAAAGGAAAAACAAAGAGCGATTCACTGAAGGGATAAAAAAATAATGAAGAAATTTATTATATGGATGTTATTATGGGAAAATTAATTGATCATAAGGAAAGAAAGAAAGAAAGGGAGATAGAAAGACTGAATAAAAAATAACGCAAAAAGGAAGTGAACGAAGAAAGAAAATAGTGGAAAAAAGAAATGTGTTATACGGAACCTTATATTAATATGAGAAAAGATCAATGGGAAAGAATGAAGGGAAGAAATAGACTTAATAATATAATGCAAATAGAAAGTGAATAAAGAAAACAAATAGTGATAGGATATTTATTATACGCAACCTTGCATATATATGACAAAAGATAGACAAAAAAGAAAGAAAGCAGGGGAGAAAGAGAGGCAGAATAAAAAGAAAATGAGCAAAGAGGAAGTGAATACATTGAAATAATAATGAAAAGAGGAACCACATAAGAGAAAAAAATGGATTACGAAAAGAAGAGGAAAAGAAAGAAGATCAGAAACCGAGAGAAAGAAGATGCAGTTCGTGGAAAGGAAAATCAGAGAAAAGAAATATATATGAAAACAATAAAGGAAAAATAAGAAGAAACCACATGATAGAGATAGATCAATAGAGAGGAAAAAGAGGTAAGAGAACGAGAGACAATAAGATGCAGTTCGCGGAAGGGAGGGAAAGACGTAATAAAGAGGAAATTGAAAGAAAATAAAAAAGGAATATGAAGAAAGATTAATGAAGAAAGGAAGGAAGGATAGAAGAAAAGGTGAAGAAATTTAACAGTATTTCACTTTCTTCTTTATGCATTGATCACCTTGCCTATTCCGTCCTTCCTTCCTTCCTTCCTTCTTTCCTTCCTTCCTCTCTTCCTTCATTCATTCACTCCCTTCTTCGTTTTCCTTCTTTATTCCTTTATTCCATAATATTATTCTTCCCCCATCACATTTGCCTCTCCCTCTATCCCTCTCCCTCCTTCCCTACCATTTGTTCTCCTCCTCCTCCTCCTCCTCTTCCTCCTTCTCCTACAACTCAATACTCATACCCTCAATTCAGTAACGAAAAACATAAAAAAAACAAAAAAACGGAACCAATCATCTTACCTGTCTGCCTTCCTCTGTGTGTGTGTGTGTGTGTGTGTGTGTGTGTGTGTGTGTGTGTGTGTGTGTGTTGTGTGTGTGTGTGTGTGTGTTGCTGTTTTTTACGTTTTTTTTTTTTTTTTTGTTTATATTATTTTTTGTAAACTTTTTTCTGTGAAAACTTTGTGTATGTGAATGTTGCCTGTGTCTGTCTGTTTGTATGTTTGTATGTATGTATGTATGGATGTATGTGTATAGCAGTTCTCCTTTACAAACCTCACCTTATCTTGTTACTCTTTGCCCTGAGAGAGAGAGAGAGAGAGAGAGAGAGAGAGAGAGAGAGAGAGAGAGAGAGAGAGAGAGAGTGCCACAGTGCCTCCCAGAGCGGTCATGAGGTGCCAATCAGCTCAAAACACCGCCCCCCCTAGTGCAGACACCCCCCTCAAGACGCCCCTTAACCCATCCCCCTTCATACCCTACCCAACACCTCCTCACCCCTTTGAAATACCTCACACCTCCCCCCCCCTTACCTCCCCGCACCTCCTCACTCTTGAAACACGACCCCTCACCTTGATCCTCCTCCCCCCGTCCCCCCCGCTAGGCATCGGGTTAAGTGGATCCCTCACTCACCTGTGTTATGGGGTGTTCGATGCTCCTGTGGGTGTGTTCAGGGAGAGATCTGAGACACGTATTCCCAGACGTTTCGGAGCTTACACACACACACACACACACACACACACACACACACGTCTGATAAGGTTTTGGGAGAGGGTATTTTATATATTTTCATGAATAGTTTAATGAGCCTAGTGACATCTGGCATCTAGCCAAAAACATCTCCAACTTCACTTCTTCATCTTTCCCTCCACTCCTCAGTCCTGACGGCAACACTGCCGTCTCATCTATCTCTAAGGCTGAACTCGTCTCTCAAACTATTCTAAAACTCCACTCTGGACGATTCTGGGCATATTCCTCCTACTCATCCCCCCTCTGACTCCTTTATGCCTGTTATAAAGATTCTTCAAAATGATGTTTTCTATGCCCTCTCTGGCCTCAATCCTCAGAAGGCTTATGGACCTGATGGAGTGCCTCCTATTGTCCTTAAAAACTGTGCCTCCGTGCTGTCACCCTGCCTGGTCAAACTCTTTCGCCTCTGCTTGTCAACATCTACCTTTCCTTCTTGCTGAAAGTATGCCTTCATACAGCCTGTACCTAAGAAGGGTGACCGCTCCAATCCCTCAAACTACCGTCCTATTGCTTTACTTTCTTGTCTTTCTAAAGCTTTTGAATCAATCCTTAACCGGAAGATTCAAAAGCACCTTTCCACTTCTGACCTTCTATCTGATCGCCAGTATGGGTTCCGCAAGAGGCGTTCTACTGGTGATCTCCTAGCCTTCTTAACTGACTCTTGGTCATCCTCTCTTACCCGTTTCGGTGAAACTTTTGCTATTGCGCTGGACATATCAAAAGCTTTTGATAGGGTCTGGCACAAATCTTTGCTTTCTAAACTACCCTCCTACGGTTTCTATCCTTCTCTCTGTACCTTTATCTCCAGTTTCCTTTCTAACCGTTCTATTTCTGCCGTGTTGGACGGTCACTGTTCTTCCCCTAAATATATTAACAGTGGTGTCCCACAGGGTTCTGTCCTATCTCCCACTCTTTTTCTGTTGTTCATTGATGATCTTCTTTCCAAAACGAACTGTCCTATCCATTCCTACGCCGATGATTCCACTCTGCATTATTCAACTTCTTTTAATAGAAGACCCACCCTTCAGGAACTTAACGACTCAAGGCTGGAGGCTGCAGAACGCTTAGCCTCAGACCTTACTATTATTTCCGATTGGGGCAAGAAGAACCTGGTGTCCTTCAACGCCTCAAAAACACAGTTTCTCCACCTATCCACTCGACACAATCTTCCAAACAACTATCCCCTATTCTTTGACAACACCCAGCTATCACCTTCCTCAACACTAAACATCCTCGGTCTATCCTTAACTCAAAACCTTAACTGGAAACTTCATATCTCATCTCTTACTAAATCAGCTTCCTCGAGGCTGGGCGTTCTGTACCGTCTCCGCCAGTTCTTCTCCCCAGCACAGTTGCTGTCCATATACAGGGGCCTTGTCCGCCCTCGTATGGAGTATGCATCTCATGTGTGGGGGGGCTCCACTCACACAGCTCTTCTGGACAGAGTGGAGGCTAAGGCTCTTCGTCTCATCAACTCCCCTACTCTTACTGGTAGTCTCCTACCTCTTAAATTCCTCCGCAATGTTGCCTCTCTTTCAATCTTCTATCGATATTTTTACGCTGACTGCTCTTCTGAACTTGCTAACTGCATGCCTCCCCCCCTCCCGCTGCCCCGCTGCACTCGACTTTCTACTCATGCTCATCCCTATACTGTCCAAACCCCTTATGCAAGAGTTAACCAGCATCTTCACTCTTTCATCCCTCACGCTGGTAAACTCTGGAACAATCTTCCTTCATCTGTATTTTCTCCTGCCTACGACTTGAACTCTTTCAAGAGGAGGGTATCAGGACACCTCTCCTCCCGAAATTAACCTCTGATTTTGGACACTCCTTTAACCTCTGTTCGGGAGCAGTGAGTAGCGGGCCTTT
This sequence comes from Eriocheir sinensis, assembly GCF_024679095.1. Taxonomy (NCBI): domain Eukaryota; kingdom Metazoa; phylum Arthropoda; class Malacostraca; order Decapoda; family Varunidae; genus Eriocheir; species Eriocheir sinensis. The sequence goes on along the minus strand of NC_066527.1, from coordinate 1,654,626 downwards.
TTTTCTTTTTTTTTCTTTGCGCCCTTGAGCTGTCTCCTTAGCTGTAAAAAAAAAAAAAAAAGAAGTGACCCTAGTGAGCTTATTCTCATGCTGAAACGTTTTTGGCATTAAACACACACATATGATAAGGCTCTCGAATTGGTTGTTGTTTGTGCTTCCATTGATAGCTTTATGACCCTAGTGATAGTGTCCCTACTAAGCTGAATTAAATGTTAGGATTTATGACCCCTATTCTCAAACATGGCGGAACTAATACACACATTTGATATTAATTTCGTAAAGGTCTGTCGAAGGTGTTTCATTTGGTAGTTTCATGAGGCTAATGAGAATTTTATTAGGTTTCTGCACCGTGAATGTAGAAACACACTCATGAGAACCTAATTAAACTCATTTGTGGCCTTTGAAAATATATGTTGTTAGAGCCGACACTGCTTGATTGTTCAGCATTAAGTTAGCTTAGTTTATAGCAACGTCTGATTATTATTAATGGCATTTCTAGGTAGACAAATACACAGCGACGGAAAAGAAGACATAGATAGATGGACATATAGTTTATTAGATAGCCAGATATTGTAAGAGTGAGTTGGTAAGATGTAAAAAGAAACCAATAAAGAGAAAACGGAATACGAAACCCAAGGAAGTCAAAAAGATCTCACATTTCAGAGGAAGAACCATGGGCAGAGAGAGAGAGAGAGAGAGAGAGAGAGAGAGAGAGAGAGAGAGAGAGAGAGAGAGAGAGAGAGAGAGAGAGAGAGAGAGAGAGAGAGAGGAAAGGGGAGGGAGGGGGGCAGTCCTTCAGCTTCGCCTCCTCACCTCGCCTCACCGTACATCACGCGGCCTCGAGGTTTTTTTTTTTTTCTCTTCTGAGGCAATATTGACTGTGTGTGTGTGTGTGTGTGTGTGTGTGTGTGTGTGTATGTTTTTGTGTGTGTTTCTCGATTTAGACTCCCGTCAGAGAGAGAGGAAAGACACGAAAGAAAGAGTGCAGGAAAAATGTTGAAGAAAAAGTAGAAGGAGAAAAAGAAAGGAAAAAAGAAAGATAAAAATGTATGTGTGTAAAGATAGAAATAAAAACAGGTAAATATATAAATAGCTCGATAAATGGGTGAATAGATGAATGATTCTCAGTGGTGACAATAGTGTGAACGGTACAGTGAAAAATATAGTACTGGTGGATATAGTAGTAGTAGTAGTAGTAGTAGTAGTAGTATCAGCAGCAATAGTAGTAGTGGTAATGGCAGTATTTATAGGGATAGTATTAGGGCGATGTTTGTGATAAAGATGAAATATAGGAAAGAGAGACAAATTAATGGATCACCCTTTATAGAATAGACACACAAAAAGTAAAATAAAGAATAGATAAATTAAATAAGTAAATAAATCTGAAATTTATAAAAAAAATAAAATAAAATAAAGCTCACACCTTCCCTCCCACACACACAACCTACCACATCCTCACACACCACTATTGCCTCCCCCCCCCCCACACACACACACACACATACACAGCGGCGGGTAACAAGGTGTGTGTGTGTATATATTTCGTCCCTGGAAACATTACACTTCACGTCGCGGAGCAGCGCCTCGAGGGGGAAAGTTCACCCATTGAGGCTTGTTGGAGCAGAGAGAGAGAGAGAGAGAGAGAGAGAGAGAGAGAGAGAGAGAGAGAGAGAGAGAGAGAGAGAGAGAGAGAGAGAGAGAGAGAGAGAGAGAGAGAGAGAGAGAGAGAGAGAGAGAGAGAGAGAGAGAGAAACAGAAAGAAAGAGGAAGGAGGATAGACGGAAAAGTGGAAATGGAAAAAGATAGATAGAGAGAGAGAGAGAGAGAGAGAGAGAGAGAGAGAGAGAGAGAGAGAGAGAGAGAGAGAGAGAGAGAGAGAGAGAGAGAGAGAGAGAGAGAGAGAGAGAGAGAGAGAGAGACTGGATGACCGACAGACACCTACACACACATGACATTCATCTCCTTGGTCACGGCAACTGAGTGTGTGTGTGTGTGTGTGTGTGTGTGTGTGTGTGTGTGTGTGTGTTTCTAGCTGCGTCTGTATATAAGAAATTATTTTTTCTTTTGTCTCTTACATGTTTTTAATTGTGTTAATTATACCATTATTTTGCTAACATAAGTTATGAAGATATTTGCTCTAGTTATGAATATTGGCTTTTGGCTTTTAGATTATGTAGTGTTGTTCTTGGTTAAATAGTTATGACTTTTACTTTTTTTTTATTTTCCTCTATCGATTTAAGCTTTAACTTTTTCCTAAGGTAGTAAATAATTAGTATGTGTGAAATTCCTATCTCTGTTTCCCTTATATTCCTATTTCTCGTTTTGTTCCATCCTTTATATATCCATCTTTCTATATTTTCCTTCTTATACGTATCATCTTTTTTACTGTCCCTTATATTCCTACTTTCCTTTAATTTTCCTTTTTTATGTTGCATCCTAAATGTTCCTTTTTGTTTTCCCCATCTCCCTTACCTTCCTTTACATTCCCATCTTCCATTATTAGAACATCTCGAGTTTCAGACTTTTCCTTTTATTCGTTTTGTTCGCGAATCTTTTTGTGCGGTTCTTGCTCTCATTCCACACTCGTAATGCAAAAGTTTGTTTCGAGTTTTGGTTTGGGGCGAGTTGAAGTTTTCTGTCACCCGAGACTTAGGAAATGCTTTCTTGCCCGCGAAGATGCCGCCGCCGATTCCGTGCCTTACAGTAGCTGGTGTTGTGCTACGTGTTCCTTTTGTATCAGGTTGGTGTTGGGAAATTGCTTTACCTTCCTTAGTGTTTCTTCCTCTATAGATGTTCCTTCCTTTGTATCTCGTCTTCATTAGTATTTCTTTCTTTCTATTCCTTTCTTACTTAATTTTCCGGTTATTTATTTCCATCTTGCTATGTTTCCTCTGTTTACCTAACTTTCGGCCACTCCTCTTTTTGGGAGCAGTGAGTAGCGGGCTTTTTTTTATGCCTTTGAACTGACTCCTTTGCTGAAAAAAAAATAGGTTTGTGTTAGGAAACTGCTGTATATTTCTTCCTGTTCCTTTTTCTTTATTCCTTCCCTCCCTTACTTTCTTCTATATTCCTTCCTTCCTCTCCTTCCTTCTATATTCCTTCCTTCCTATACTTCCTTTTATATTTTTCCTTTATTTTCCCATCTTCATTAACGTTCCTTTCCATATATTCCTATCTTCCTTATTTTGCCTTTATTTTTATTAGTCTTCCTTATTTTTTCATTCCTTTTTATTCCCATCTTCCTGTTTTCTTTTCATCAGTTATAAGTTCATTTATTTTAGGTATTTGAGTTACATATTTCCTTTACATTAGGTTTGTGTTACATGTATCATTCACGTTAGCTAGTTTTTCGTTACATGATACGTGTGATTCAGTTTATGGTTATGTTTTGTCACTTTTTATTGTTAATGCTTTTTACGTATTTTTGGTAAAGTCTAGAGTTTGATTTTCTTTTTGCCTTGTGTTAGCTGACTAGCCTTTTGCAGACTCCTTTTTATTGTTTTAAGTTATTACCATTATCATTATTTTTACTTATTATTACATTGCGCAATAGATAGAGCCAGAACAGTAGAGATATTATGAGTTTGTATTTTTTTTTTCTGAGTGCTAATTACTGTGTTGCTTTATTACATATCACCAATATTCTTTTTCTTCCTTTCAGATGAGGTGAGTACCCATCTTTCTTCCCTAGGAGCTGCCTCGCACACACACACGCTAAACAAGGTATGTAGTCCTCGTGCATTATATATTTATTCTACTTCGTTTTGTTTGTCGTGTACGTGTCATAAGTAACAATCGAAAATGCCTTGACGTTCGCCTGCCGGTTTCTGAATCTCTCATTTGAACTTTAACCGTTTACCGGACAACGAACAGTACACGGTAAATTGAAGGGGTGTCTAGCATGGTACCTCCAAACCGTCCAGTGTGCGTTAAGTATCGCGTCATCACATCGCAGCCAGTCACAGGCGATCAGGACGCTATCGAGGCTATAGTATCACTTAGAAGAGGATTCGTGAAGACTTCCACACATTTAATAGCCCCGGGTGGTTGGCGTGCAGCTCACCTCGCTGTTCATCCTTCCCTCCGTGCTGGTCTATAAATGTGGACCTGGGGAAACCATGGCAAGGTAAACTGTGCTATATTTCCAATAGTAGTTTTTGAGATATATGTGATTGTGGTCAGTTTTGGGGTATTATATCAGTATGCGGATATTTCATGGGTTATATTCTAAAAGCCTACATATTTTCAGCATCCACGTTGGCGATTGAACTATATTCACTTTGTAGGAGCAGCGCTAAGCTCGCTCTTGCTTGGGAGGAAACTGGGGAGACCTTTTACTTCTTCGCGATCCTGACCAGACCGAGAACGCAAAGAAGCACCATTGTATGAGCATCAATCCAAACGTCACGCGGCTCGTTTGACAACAGCATGGCGCATGTAAAGGAAATGGACAAACTCCCCCTCTGTTCTATCATTTTTATGGCTCTGGGCCCTAGTGAACGAGTCTGTTGCCAAGCGAAAGTGGTTTAGGCTTGCAGTCGCGTTCTTCTGAGTAGAAATCCCGTATACGCTGTTCTAACACCCTGCCATTAAGCGAAAGGGTACCAGACCTATAACATAGTCCGTTTTGTTATTGTAAAGGAAGCAGCTCATAGGCAAAAATAAATAAGAAAAAAAAGCCCGCTGTTCACTGCCTCTTAAGAGCGAGTATAGATGTGCGGCCAAAAGAGAGATTAATTTCGGGTGGAGAGAAGTCTTGATACTCTTTGTTTGTAAGTAGAGAGATCGTATACATGGTACTTACAGTCTGTCAATAATTAGCAAAAGTGGGTCAGGCCTATAGCTGGGTCATCTTGAATACACATTTCTTATACACACTATTTTTACTGCTTTTTCCTCTTCATATACAGTAAAAAAATAAGGTTAATGCACTTGAAAGTACATACTAGACCTTGAGTGCAAATTACCACGGCGTAATGCATGGCTGGAGCCGGTAAGAGCCTGCTTAATGTGTTGAGTGTTGCGTTAACGGCAATTATGACGGAAGACTACACCGAAACAATTGTGAGATACATGTCTAGATTCTCCCTGACTCCCTACCATCCCTCTCACCCCCTCCGCTGCCCCGCTCTGATAACCCACGCGTAGAGGAGAATGTATTTGTATTTCCCTGACCTGTCCTGCGTAAATAAACGTCCTGCATAATAATTTCAGAGCAGTTTTAACGAGAGACTAAATCCTTAAAAATATGAAATCTGTGTTTAGCGTCTCCCTCTCCCTTCATTGCTTACTTCAACTCATTTAGGTTCAATTATATAACTCCCTTACCTGCTTTGTCGTAATAAACGTCGTACATAATTATTTCAATGCAGTTTTAACGGGAGACTAAATCCTTAAAAATATGAAATCTGTGTTTAGCGTCTCCCTCTCCCTTCATTGCTTACTTCAACTCATTTAGGTTCAATTATACATCTCCCTTACCTGCTTTGTAGTAATAAACGTCGTACATAATTATTTCAATGCAGTTTTAACGGGAGACTAAATCCTTAAAAATATGAAGTCTGTGTTTAGCGTCTCCCTCTCCCTTCATTGCTTACTTCAACTCATTTAGGTTCAATTATATAACTCCTTTACCTGCTTTGTCGTAATAAACGTCGTACATAATTATTTCAAAGCAGTTTTAACGGGAGACTAAATCCTTAAAAATATGCAGTCTGTGTTTAGTGTCTCCCTCTCCCTTCATTGCTTACTTCAACTCATTTAGGTTCAATTATATTTTTCCCTTGCTCTTTTGTATTAATAAACCTCATACTTAATTACTTTATAGAAGACTTAGAGTGCATTCCATAAAAGTATAACTTCTGTGTTTAGAATCTCCTTGTCTCCCTTCACTACCTCGTTCAAATCATTTAGGTTAAGTTATTTATTTCCCCGACCTGTTTTGTATTGATAAACGTCTTATATAATTATGTAATGGTAACGGGAAACTCAATCCATTAGAAATATTATGATGTCTGGGCTTAGATTTTTTATCTCTCCCTACGTTGCCTTGTTCAAATCATTAAGGTTCAGTTATGTATTTCTCTTGGCTATCTCTAATTACCAAATGTCCTATATTTTTATCTAAAGGAAACTGTAACGGGAATCCCAATCCATTAGAAGTATTAGGAAGTATGAGCTTAGATTATTTCTATTTTTTGTCTCATTCAAATCTGTTAGATAAAGTTATATGTTTCCTTGACCTGTTTTGCATTATTAAGCGTCGTACATAATTTTATATGAGCAATTGTAACGGGAGATTAAATCCGTAGAAATATGAATAATGTGTTTAGAGTCTTCACTTCCCTTCCCTCCCCTTCCAGAATGTCTCGTCCAGATCAGCATTATATTAATTTTGAAGGGTATATCTTCCTGTCTAATTCTCTACTCCTTCGTTCTGTGTCATAATTTTAAAGCAATTGTAATAGGAGAGAGGCGGTAGGAACAGTATTTAGCGAGCTATTTTTGTTGTTTATTCCTTTAACTGTTTCCTTTGATGTAAAAAATAAAATACCAAACCATCACACGTAAACGAAATGTCTGACCTATCTTATGGCAATACACGTCTCCCCTAAATATTTACAAACAAGCATCAAAAGTGACCCAGAATCCCTCAAGTGTGAAGCGTGTTTGGCTGGCCTTTCCCGCCGCTGCCTCGCCCCGACCAGCCACGTGTAAAACTCCCTCCTCTTCCGTAGCCAGTCTTATGCTAATGCTGGGCCCTTAGTTATATTTATTGCTCTTTTATTCGGGCACAAAAGACTATAAAATGATGTATCGGAACACGCTCTGAATCTTGCCTCGCCTACCTTATAAAAACTCACACACATTTACATACAGTTTATTTCATCACAGTTTCAGTTTTTAATATTTGAATTCGCCCTCTCAAAATACACTTGAAATCAATATATGTTTTAGAGAATTCGCATGTTTATTTATTTATTAATTAATTTATTTATTTATTTATTGTATTTCGTAAGATGGAAAACACCTGAAATTCTGTATATTCGAGTTTTAATTTCAGTTTTTAATATTTGAATTCTCCCTCAAAAAACACTTAAAATCAATATATGTTTGAGTGAATTCACCCGTTTTTTTTTTTTTTTTTTTCCCCTACGAAGTAAAAAATAAATACCTGAAATTCCGTATACACGATTTTATATTTCAGTTCTTAATATTTGAATTCACCCTCTCAAAAAACACTTAAAATCAATAAATGTTTTAGTGAATTCAGCAGTGTTTTCTTTGTCTGTTTGTTTTAACGAAGCAAAAAAGCACTTCAAATTGTATACACTCTCGATTTTTAAGCCATCAGAGTCAATGAATATGCGAAATGATTCACCTTGTTTTGTTGTTGTGCGCGTGGGAGAAAGGCAGAAGCTTTTATTATGGCCTCACTGTTTTTGGTATTCGGTTTTTTTTTTTCACAGAAGCACTTGATAGATAAACATTCCAACACCTTTCATTCGTCTGTCGAAGGAGGGTAAAGGAGTTTTTTTTTCATATAAGAAGCTCTTTTTTAAGGCACCGCTTTTTTATTCCTTTTTTTTAAGTAGATGCACTTAGTCCATAAATATTCGAACGCTTTGACCTTTCGCTTGACCATATACGCCGAAAGCAGAATTTATATTTTATTTTCATATATATATATATATATATATATATATATATATATATATATATATATATATATATATATATATATATATATATATATATATATATATATATATATATATATATATATATATATATATATATATATATATATATATATATATATATATATATATATATATATATATATATATATATATATATATATATATATATATATATATATATATATATATATATATATATATAGAGAGAGAGAGAGAGAGAGAGAGAGAGAGAGAGAGATCACTTTTTTCGAGATATCACAGCTTTTAAAAACTCGCCTCGTTCTGGCTCAAAAAAACGCGAATAAAACACTCTGAATCAATAAATATTCGAGTACATTCACCTCTCCTCCTCTCTGTGTGTATACGGGATAGGAAACCACTTAAAATTGTAGATTCGAACGCATTCAAATGGACTGGAATGCATACCGGACTCAACCAGGCATAGGGCACCGCCATCGCCACCACCACCAGCCTCACCGCCACCACCACCACCACCACCAGCCTCACCGCCACCACCACCACCACCACCAGCCTCACCGCCACCACCACCAGCCTCACCGCCACCACCACCACCACCACCAGCCTCACCGCCACCACCACCACCACCAGCCTCACCGCCACCACCACCACCACCACCACCAGCCTCACCGCCACCACCACCACCACCAGCCTCACCGCCACCACCACCACCACCACCAGCCTCACCACCACCACCACCACCATCAGCCTCACCGCCACCACCAGCATGTTGCATGAATAAGCGGACAACCCACGTGTATTGCTAAAACACTAACAGAGAGCAACAGTGTGTGTGTGTGTGTGTGTGTGTGTGTGTGTGTGTGTGTGTATCACCGAGTTTACGATTCCCACACTCACGCATACACATAAAAAAGTCACCCCCCCCCCCCCACACACACACACTGTTGCTGTCGGTTAGTGTTTTAGCAATACACGTGGGTTGTCCGCTTATTCATGCAACATGCTGGTGGTGGCTGTGGAGCCACCGCTCCGGTAGCTCAATCGACTAGAGCACCGTGCTGCAAGGCTTCACGGCCAAACAGGCGGCGGTTCGAGCCCCGCTCAGGCCGGATTATTTCCAATGAGTAGGAGTGGTTACTGTCCCCTTTGAGTAAGGGGGTTGGGATGTGTGGTGTGTGAGGTCCTGGCAGTACCCAGAGATCGACGATAATGAGCATGCACTTGCTCATGTCGGGAGGGTACCTGCTGGCGAAAGCGAGTCCGACTCATGATCAGGCCGTGGTGAATCACACACACACACACACACACACACACACACATACACACACATTTAGCGGTGCAGAGCGAAGCGGTGAAATGCTACAAATACCAAACACAAAAGAATTCAGTGTTTTGACAGGTTATATTTACCCTTCCCCGGCCGCGGCATGTCCTTCCCCTTGCGTTTAAAGCCGACATCCTTACACTGTGCAATAGAGGGCCCGTAAAAGCCGCCACCAGGTACACAAACACACCTCCACCTCGCCTCACCTGTACGAGATTGAGACCCATTGAATTCACGTTAAAAAATTGTCGTGTAGTTGAGTGAGTCACCTGCAACATCACGCCGGAGAAATCCTGCAAAAGCCTCCCCCAGGTACACACACACACACACACACACACACACACACACACACACACACACACACACCTTCACATCGCCTCACCTGTGCGAGATTGAGACCCATTCAGTTCCCGTTAAAAAACTGTTCTGTAATTGATTATATATCGCTTGCAACATCATGTGGGCCGATCTATAGAGTTCCCTTGTAAAATGTCGCGAAATTGAATCAGAAGTGCTTTTAGAATATCACTTGCGCCACCTCACTACCTTTTTTTTTCGTTTTTTGGAATGTTAGGTGCGAAAAATGTTACAGAATTTAATTAGAAGCACTTAGTAAGGTTGCGTATCTCATTCAAATTCCTTTTCTTGGTCTCTTTGCCTTATCAGTATCAGCTTTAAACACCATCACCACCTCCACCATCACCACCACTAACACCACTATCGCTTGTCATCTCCGTTACGTTCCACCACCACAACCACCCCTAATATCACCACCACCACCATGACTCCTTACCAATAATACCACCAACAACCATCACCACCACCACCAAAACCATCACTATAATCACCACAACCTTCCACCACCACCACCACCACGATGACCTTCCTCACCACCACCAATACCACTACCGACACCACCACCACCATCACCATAACCACCACCACATCAAATATCATCACCACCACATACCCTACCACGACCACTAGCATCCTAACCTTCCTCACCACCACCCCCACCACCACCACTACCACCAGCCCAATGTCTCGGTCAGCAGCAGGGCAACCAGAAGCCTTTATTATTCAGATGCGAGAGAATGGGCCGCGAGGGAGCACGGGAAGAAGGGGAGCGAGGCGAGGGCTTGGAGAGGGACACGGCCGGGATGGAAGGGACCAGAATGAGGGACCTGGAGCCACGGGGAGCAGAGTTTAGGCAAGATGGGTATAGACAGGCGTAGGCAGAGTGGTGTATGGAAGTATATAGAAGAAGCATATAGAAGAAGAAGAAGGAACTGGAGCTTAGAGGAGCAAGGTTTTTGGGAAGATGAAATTATGAATGGAAGGTTGAAGACTAGATTTGGGAATATATAAAAGAAGGGAAATGAAGCCACCGAGAGCACAGTCTATGGGTAATGGGCATGGATGGGCGTAGGAAGAAAGGTATGTAAGAGTATAGAGAAGAAGGAACTGAGACTTAGGAGGAAAAATGGTGTATAGGAGATTATAGAAGGGAATTAAAACCTAGAGGAGTAGAGTTTAAGGAAAATGGGTATAGATGGGAGGTGGAAGAACAGATTTGGGAATAGACAGAAAAAGGAATAGTGATTAGTGTAAAGAGTGCGAAGAAGAGAAAGAATGAGAGTGAATAGGAGATTAAATAGATATGATGAGAGAAAAGTAAGATATTTTTGGATAGATATAGAAGAAGGAATGGTGATTACAGGAAAGAGAGAAAAAAACACTTAGAAAATATAGATATAGAGAATAGAGAAAAGATATAGAAATTATTTGAGAGAAAGTAAAATAATAAGACTGGAGTTCGTTGAAAGATAAATAAAGAGAACAATGGAAAGAAAAGGGAATCAGAAGGGAAGCAGAGAGAATTGGAATCGATAGAGAGACCATGAAAACGTAATAACAAGAGTGGAAAGGTGAATAACTAAAAGAGAAACGATGAGAAAGAGAGAAAAAAAAAGAGATTAGGATATAAAAATGGATAGAAAAATACAGTAATGAGAGAAAAGGAAAGAGTAGGAGGCAAGAATTGATTAAAGAGGAAAGAGAGTGAATAGAAGAACAGATACAAGTTAGAAAAATTAAAAGAAATGTAGTCGGTAGAAAGAGAGAGTGGAATGGCAAGAGAAGAGAATCAGGGAGGAAGTAAAGAAGATTGGAATCGATACTGAGACAATGAAAAGAGAAGAACCAGAGCAGGCCAGTGAATAACTAAAAGAGAAATAGAGAAGAAAAGGATTAAGTAAAGATGATAATAAATCGTGAAGGTGGTAGAAAAAATAGAATGGCAGGAAGTAAATGAGAGGGGGGTAAAGAGTACAGGGAGGTAAGTGAAGGTAGATTAAGAGGAAGGAGGGCAGGTAATTGGGGTTAATGAGGGAGGGGAAAGGTAAGGGAGATCACTATAGTACTCTCCCTCTTTGTCCTTTAACTGGAGGAGGAGGAGGAGAAAAAGAATTAGAAGGCAATGGGGAGATGGAATAGAAGAAAAAAGAGAAAAAGAAGGCAAGAACAGTAGTGGTTAAAGTAGAAGTAATAGTAGAAGTGTAGTAAAAGGAGAAGAAATAAAAAAAAAGGGGAGAAGGAGGAGAAGGAGGAGGAGAAACAGAGTTGGAAGACGAAAAAAAGATGAAATAGAAAAACGAAAAGAACAAGAAGGCAATGAAAAACAGTAATGGTTAAAGTAGAAGTAATAGAAGTGTAGTAAAAGGAAAAGGAAGAATAAAAAGAAGAAGACGAGGAGGAGGATTACTGAAGAGAAATTGATATATTAATGCAGGAGAGGGATGAGGAGGAAGGGAGAGAGGAAGACTTAAACTAAAGGATATAATAGAGAAAAAAAGGCAGCAGAATTGAAAGTATATAGTCAAGAAAAAAAATACTATTGGGGGATGGGAAATAAGATACGAAGAAGGGAAAGAAATTAAGATGCAAATAAGAAGGAGAGGAGAAGGAGAAAAAAGAAGAGGAACGGGATGTAATATATAGAGAGAAGGTAAGATAAAAGGGAAGAAGGAAATAAAATAATGACAGGACACAGAGTACGAGAAGGAGAAAATGGAGAAGATAGAAGAGAAAGGAGAACAAAAGGAGATGAGTTTGAGGAGAATAAAGTGGAAGAGAAGAGGGAGAAAGAGAAGAAGGATAATAGAGATAAGAATGTTGACGAGAAGTAGAAGGTGAATATGGAAGAGGGAAAGAGAAAGGAAGAAATAAGAGTTGGAGGAGAGGATGATGAAGATAGATAAAAGGAGAAATAGAGGAAGGGAAAGGAAGCGAAGGGAAGGGAAATGAAGAAGAGGGTGAAAGAGAGATAAAAATGCGAAATAGAAAAGAGAGGAAGAGAGAGAGAGAAGGGAGATGAAGAGGTGGAAAAGAGATTAAAAGAAGAAATAGGAGAGAGGGGAAGGGAAGAGAGAGGAGGAGGAGGAGGAGGAAGCAGAGGTGAGGAAGATGAGGGGAAAGATGAGGCGTCAGCAGAACGAAAGCCAAGTCCATAACAAAAGAAAAAAACAACGGAAGCTACAAAGAAAACGGGCGAAGGGAAGAGGAATTATGATAGGACACGGAGGGGGAACTTTATTAAAATGGCGCCTGTGATTAATGTGTGATGGGGGTGACTCTGGTGGTGGTGACGGTAGTGGTGATGGTGATTTTGGTAGTGGAGGTTAAGTTTTAGTGTTGTTGGTGTTTGGTTGTCACGAAAATTGGTCTTTGGTGATGATGGTCGTGGTGGTATTGGTGGTGGTGATGGTGGCCGAGGTGGAGAAAATAGAGTTTATGAATAAAGCGATAGAAAAGGCGATGTAAAGAAGGGTTCGCGGTTTTAAGCGTCGTATTGTAAGACATTTCGCCGCCCAAGAACACACATTTGACAAGGCTTTCGTAGGAGTTGTGAGCATTTCCAGGGGTAGTTTTATGACCCTGGTGGTAGTGTGAACCTTCCTCTGTACCGTGAACCTGAAGAAACACTCATTAGAATCCGACTGACCCTCTCTTTGACCTTTAGAAATAGCTGATGTAAGAAGCGCATGTCTGATAATACAAGCCTAAGAGTCGTAGCGGTGTTGTTGATAGTTTAACGCCACTGTCCTAACACTTTACTATTCCTTCACACGACCTCTGCGTATTACAAAACATACGAGAAGTCAATCCAGACGCGGAAATGGTTTTAACGGCGCCGGGGATCGAACGCGCGACCGATTAGATGGGAAAGCCACTCCTTAACCAGTCAGCCAAAGAGATATCCCTTGGCAGTGTGAGTTTGGGAGGGTTTCTGAATAGAGTAGTAGTAACATTAGCAGAAGTAGAAGGAGGAGGAGAAGGGGTAGAAATAGTAATTAAAGCATTAATTAAAATACAGATGATACGGACAGTGACCCAGACAGCGATGGTGATGGTGGTGGTGATGGTGGTGGTGGTGGTGGTGGTGGTAGGGAAATTTAGGTGGTGAATACAGTGGTTTAATAGGTGATGCAAAGGCTAGTTGTGGTGATGGTGGTGGTGGTAGTAGCAGAATTAGTAGTAGTAGTAGTAGTAGTAGTAGTAATAGTAGTAGTAGTGGTAGTAGACGAAAATAAATAAAGAAAAGTAATAGTTAAAATAGTGGTGATACAGACAGTGACCCAGATAGTGGTGGTGGTGGTGGTGGTGGTGATGGTGGTGGTGATGGTGGTGGAGGTGCCTGCCATTATGCTCCAGCAGGCAACAGGCGGAGTATTCACGTCTCGGGGTTATTATGCTAATTACCTCAAGATTATATGTATTCAAAAATGGCCTCCTCCTCCTCTTCCTCTTCTTCCTCCTCCTCCACTTCCTCCTCTTCGTCCTCCTCGTTCTCATTTTCGTTTTCCTGCTAATCCTCATCTTCGCATCCTCATTTTCTTCTTCCTTTTCTCTCTCCTGCTCCCCGTCCCTTCCTTTCTCCTGCTCCTTTTCCTCTTCTCCTCCTCCTCCTCCTCCTCCTTCTCCTCTTCCTTCTTTTCGTTGTTCTTATCCTTTCCTCTTTACTCTTATTTTTCTCCCTCCGTAAATTTATGCTCTTTATTGTCCTTTTCTTCCTCATCCTCTTTTTATTCTTCCTTCTCCTCATTTTATTATTTTTCATATTATTTCCTCATTTTACTCTTCCTCCTTTCTTCTATTTTCTCTTTCTCTACCTCCTCACGCTCATATTTTCCTCATTTTCTTCCTCCTCCTCCTCCTCCTCCTCCTCCTCCTCCTCCTCCTCCTCTCCTCTCCTCTCCTCCTCCTCCTCCTCCTCCTCCTCCTGCTCATCAACTTACCTATCCTTTAAGACTCCATAAAATAGCATCCTAGTCACTCCTCTTCCGTCTCCTCCTCCTCCTCCTCCTCCTCCTCCTCCTCCTCGTTGCCTGCTCTCTCCCATCCATTAACATAGTCCTAAAAAACATTATCCAAGGCTCTCACATACGGAAGGAGAGAGAGAGAGAGAGAGAGAGAGAGAGAGAGAGAGAGAGAGAGAGAGAGAGAGAGAGAGAGAGAGAGGATGTATGGGCCGTTGACTTCGTGATGAATGTGAATATTATGAACAGGATGTATTTTGTTTTGATGTCATAGGAATTTTGAGAAACGGTTGAGCTACTTGTGATGATGATGATGATGACGATGATGATGATGATGATGATGATGATGATGATGATGACAATTATGATGATGATAATGATGGGTATGACTTTTTTTTACAGCAAGGGAGGCAACTCAAGGGCTAAAACGCAAAAAATTAAAAATACCACTTCTCTTGTTAGTGTATAAATTAATGTAGTTGTCAATACTTAGGCTTTATTATGAATGTAGTGTTATTATGTCTGTTTTTGTTATTATTGTTGTTGCTGTTCTTTTTCTTCTTCGTTTTTTGTTTCTTTTTATTCTTATTCTTATTAAAATTGTTCTTCATCTTATTATTATTATTATCATTATTATTATTATTATTATTATTATTATTATTATTATTATTATTATTATTATCATTATTATCATTATACTTTTTATTTCACTTCACCTCAAACTACTACTTATGCTACTACTACTACTACTACCATTACTACTACTATTACACTAATACTATTACAACATCCACTGACGCATTCTCTCTCTCTCTCTCTCTCTCTCTCTCTCTCTCTCTCTCTCTCTCTCTCGCAGTAATTTGCCTGATTGCCGCGGAAGAGAAGAAAACTGAGTGATTGTTTCCTTTTTTAAACGTTCATCTTCATTTTTTTCTTCCCTCCTCGTCAACGAATGTTTTTTTCTTCCATCTGTAAATGTGAATGCCTTTTTTTGTCCTCTGCGAATGTTCTCTTTTATTTTCGATTTTTTTGCTTTTTCGTTTTATTTTGTTATCTCTTTGTATTTTCATTCGATTCTGTGTTTTTTCTTTGTTTGCTTGTGTGTGTGTGTGTGTGTGTGTGTGTGTGTGTGTGTGTGTGTGTGTGTGTGTTCGTGCTTTAATGAATGTGTATCACTTGAGTATTCACGTGTATTACTATTTGCCTTGTTTTTTTTATTCGCTTGCTGTATTTTTTTATTTTTTTATTCTCCTATCTCTTATTTTGGTTTAGCTCAATGTGTATGTATTGAAAGGGGGAGAGGGCAGTGTGTGGGGTGGGGGGAGGGTGGGGGGGATATGAACTGGATGGCTTGGTGAAAGAAAGAGAGAGAGAGAGAGAGAGAGAGAGAGAGAGAGAGAGAGAGAGAGAGAGAGAGAGATGCAGAGACACAGACACAGACAGAGACGAACACCCACAAATATAGCGAGAAATATTTCTGCACTATGATATCCTGGAAGAGAGGGAGCAACCATTGAAGGGCATAAGGGTGGTTAGCTTGACAACCGCAGCGGGACAAACAACAAGAATGAGTTCCGAGAAGACTTTGAAAATGAGCTCAGGAAGGAAAGTGAGCGGGAGGAGGAGGAAGGGATGAGAGAGAGAGAGAGAGAGAGAGAGAGAGAAGCAATAAAATGGAAAAAAAATGACAATGGAGCGAAAGAGGAAGTATTGACGCATTGCCGGAGAGAGAGAGAGAGAGAGAGAGATGAAGAAATTAGAAGCTGAGAAAGTCACGAAATCAAATTGTATACATGTCTGAGAGAGAGAGAGAGAGAGAGAGAGAGAGAGAGAGTCATTACTAGAGGGAAGTTTTCGTTCCGTGGGCATCTCGGTGAAGACAAAAGCGACAGCCGCGGTGAAGACAATGGAAGGCCCGCGTATCGGCCAGGGAGACAATGTGCGAGAGAGAGAGAGAGAGAGAGAGAGAGAGAATAAAAATAAGAAAAGAAACAAATCACGAATGAGAAAGCGAAAAAAAAAAGAGATTTAAATGAATGGTTCGCAGAGAGAGAGAGAGAGAGAGAGAGAGAGAGAGAGAGAGAGAGAGAGAGAGAGAGAGGGCAGAGAAGGAAGGAAACGCAGGACAACTAAAAGAGAAATAGATGGGAAAAAATTGAGTCGTAAAATACATAAAAAAAGCGAACAAAGGAAAGAAAAAACTTATAAATATACCTTTGTCCTCTCTCTCTCTCTCTCTCTCTCTCTCTCTCTCTCTCTCTCTCTCTCTCTCTCTCTCTCTCTCTCCTAATCATTTTCTCCTCACTCCTCCTCCTCCTCCTCCTCCTCCTCCTTCTTCCTTCTTCTTCTTCTCTCTCTCTCTCCAACGTATCTCCACTTTTACTCTCCCCATTTAGTGCATCCTCCTCCTCTTCCTCCTCCTCCTCTTCCTCCTCTTCCTCCTCCTCCTCCTCCTCCTCCTCCTCCTCCTCCCACGCACCAAAACTCTTAGTACATAAACTGAGAAGACACACCCTCCTCCTCCTCCTCCTCCTCCTCCTCCTCCTCCTCCTCCTCCTCTTCCTCCTTTTTGTCTAATCCTGTGTCCGTAAACTCGTTGGTCGCCAAGCCGAAGTCGAGGTCAAGGGCACGCGTTCGAACCCCGTGGTGTAAACAAGGGAGTGATAATGGTTGACTTATGGCCTCCTCCTCCTCCTCCTCCTCCTCCTCCTCCTCCTCCTCCTTTGCACTGTCCTCAATGTTACCACACCTCCTCGTTTCCCTTCTTCGTTGCCTTGCTTCTTTTTTTTTTTTTCTTTTCTTTATCCATTTTCTTTTTTTCTTCTTTCTTTTTTTCCTTCGTATTTCCTTGTTCATCCGATTGTCTGTCTTTGTTTCCCTGATTTCTTGTTTCTTTCATTCTTTCCTTTCTTCCTTCCTTTCGTCGGTATTTCTTTTTTATTCGGTCTGTCTCTGTTCCTTCATCCTTCTCTTCCTTAACTTTCCTTCTATTATCCTTGTTTTCCTTATTATTTTGCTTCCTTCCTTCCTTCCTTCCTTCCTTCCTTACCTCCGTTTTCCATTCATTCATTCTTTCTTTTCTTCCTTCCTTCCCTTCCTTCTCTTTTTTCTTCTTTTCCTTTTCCTTCTCTTTTTCTTCACCGCTTTTCCTACATTCATTTTCTTAATTTTTTTCTTCTATCTTCATTTGTTTTATGTTTTTCCTTCTTCACTTTTCATTTTACATATTATTCTTCTCTTCTTCCTAACCTTTCTCCTCTTCCTTCCCTCCTTCCTTCCTTCCTTCCTTCCTTCCTTCCTTCCTTACTTACTTACTTCCGTTTTTCTGCTCAGTTTCCCTTTAAACAAATTTTCTGCCCTAACGTTTTCTTGCCTCCCATTTTTTTTTTATATTAAGTTTTCTTCTTTATTTTTTTTCATTACCGTATTTTATATCTCCCTTCTTTCCTTCCCTTCGTCCCTTCTTCCTTTTCTTCCTCCTTTCTTATTCCCTTCCTTCCATTCTCTGCCTTAAATCTTTCCTTTTCTTCATCTATTTCTTTTCTGGGTTTCTTTGTTTCGTCCTTTCATCAAATTTTCCCTCTATTCCCATTTTCTTTATTCTTTTTCCTTTTATTTCCTTTATTTTTACTATACTCGTTCTTTCCTTTGCACTTTCCTTTTTATCCTCTTTCCTCCCCCTCTTTCTTCTGTATTGCTCTTTCTCTCCTCTCCTTTCATGTTTCTTTTTTCTTCCTTCCCTCCTTCCTTCCTTTCTGAATTTCTCTCCTCTTTCCTTCTCTCCTTCCTCTTTATCCTTCCTTTCCTTCCCTCCTTCTGTTTGATTACACCGTTTTCCTCTTTTGCTTCCTTCCTTCCTTCCTTCCTTCCTTCCTACTTAATTTCACTGCCTCAATTTTTGTTGTATTTTTTTTTCTTTTCTTTTTCCTTTCTTCATTACAGCCTCGTTCTCTTTCATGGCCTCCTCCTCCTCCTCCTCCTCCTCCTCCTCCTCCTCCTCCTCCTCCTCTTGCTCCTCCTCCTCCTCCTCCTGCTCCTCCTCCCCCTCCTCCTCCTCCTCTTCGTCTTCCTCTTCCTTTCTATCGAGGTTGTAAAGCCTGACGGAATTGTGTAGAATACTGAAGCAGGTAACCTCGTTATGAACCGGCACTCTTTCTCTCACCTGCTACTCGGCTGCTCCTCCTCCTCCTCCTCCTCCTCCTCCTCCTCTTCTTCCTCTTTTTCTTCTCCTTCGGCTTTTACCCTCCTCCTTCTTCTTCTTCCTCTTCTTGTTGCTGTTGCTGTTGGTGATGTTCCTAATACGACGGTTTCTTACTTTTCTTTTCGTTTTTTTTATATGTTTTCGCTGTGTTGTTTTCGCATTAATATTTTTTTTGTGTGTTTTTTTTTCTTCGTGTTCTTCTTGTTTTTCATGTTTTTCTTCTTTTTCTTCTTCGCATCTGCTTTTTTCTTCTTGCATATTTTTTTCTTTATGTTAATTGTTGGTTCTGTTTTTGTTTTTTTCTTGTTGTACTTGTTCTTGTTTTCTTGTTCCTCTCCTCTTCCACTGCCGCCTTCTCCTCCTCCTCCCTTTTTCCTCCCATTCTCCTCGTTCATTGCTTTCGTCTTCGCTTCTTCTAATCTCTTCTCCTTCCTCCTCCTCCCTCTCCTTCCCCTCCTCTTCCTTCTCATCCTTCCCTTCCTCCTCTTCCTCCTCCTCCTTATACTTCTCCTCCTCCTCCTCCTCCTTCACTTCCTCTGCATTCGGTTTGTGTCCTCTGCTCATTACCCTTTCTGATCTTCCTCATCCCTAATCATCATCCTCTTCCTCCTCCTCCTCCTCCTCCTCCTCTTCAACCCTGACTTCCTCGAAATCTCTTCCTTGAATTCCTGGTTAACTCAATACCTGTTCATTAGTCAGTTTAGTTACTGGTTGAAGAAGCATACGATATAATTGCGCTTGACCTCGGTGCTCATCTCTGTCGCATTGGCCCTTCCTCTCGTCTATGCTGCCAAGTAAATACATATAAAAAGAAAGGGTTATCCACAGAGGCGATTTATCCATTAAGTTCCACCCCGCAAAAGGTGACGTGACTGATGCACTGTTGAGTTTGGTCTGGCTAAGAGTGGAATCATTTAGGCATTGGCCCGCTACTTGCTGCTGGGTGAGCCGCGGAAATTAATGGACGTTCACAGCGATTACTGGATGGTTGTATTTGGCGTGTCACTTTTATGTTATTGCTCTCAGTGTTGTTTTGAAGTGGATTTTGAGGGGGGGGGTTAATCCTTTTTTTCTTTTCTATCATTCATTCTTCTTTCAATTATTTTCCTTCTTTCTTTCTTTGTTTATTTACCTGAGTCTATTATTGTTTTCAGTGTTGTTTTGAAGTGGATTTTGAGTTTTTGTTTTTGTTTTTGTTTTATTCATTTTTTTTCTCTCATTCATTCTTCTTTCAATAATTTTCTTTCATTCTTTTTTCCTTCTTTCTTTCTTTATTTAATTATTTATTTATTTATTTATTTGATTTATATTTTGAAGCTTTCTTTGAGTTTTGAGTTGGTTGAATGTTAGTTGAAGAGGATGTTAACTTTTATATATATATATATATATATATATATATATATATATATATATATATATATATATATATATATATATATATATATATATATATATATATATATATATATAATTTTAAGGTCCTTTTTGCGAGATGTCCAATGCTATGCTAGTAAGAGTATGGAGTGAACAGACTAAGGTAATAAAAAAAAAGGTATTGGAAGCGGTGTGTGGAATAAAAAGGTGATAAATTGTTTTGAAGCTGCCGTTGGATTTTGAGTTGATCGAAGTGGATGGTACGTGTTTTTTTTTAATAATAAGTTAATCTTTGTAGTATGTTGGTATCAAAAAGAAATAGATCAAGGGAAAAAAAGGTATTGGAAGCGAAGAAGTGCGTGGAATAAAAAGGTGAGAAATTGTTTTGAAGCTGTCGTTGGATTTTGAGATGTTACGCTTTTGTTTTGTTTTTAATAATAAGGTACTCTTGTATTATGTTGGTATAAAAAGAATGAGGTTAAGGGAAAAAAAGGTATTGGAAGCGAAGTACGTGGAATCAAACGAAGGTGATAAACTGTTTTGAAGCTGTCGTTGGGTTTCGAGTTGGACGAAGTGGATGGTACGTTTTTTTTTTATTATAAGGTGGTATCAAAAAGAAAGAGGTTAAGCGATAAAAAGTCATTGGAAGTGAAGTGCGCGGAATAAAACGAGGGTGAGAAACTGCTTTGAAGTTGCCGTTGGGTCCTGAGTGTGTAATAACTGACATCTCTTAGTGCGGCGGAGCTTGGAACACAGCCGCAAGCCGCACGCCCCTGACAGCGAGCCCTTATGAACACAGATTAAAGCTGTCAAGGCGAAGAGCAGGAAAATAGCAAGAATAAAGAAGAAGCCGTTTACGAAGTCGGTGTTTTGCTTTTCATAACTTGCCGATATTTTTAACCTGGTAGCAGCGGGGATCATATTTCTTAATGGTCCCTCTAAGCGAGAAAAATGAAAAAAATCATCACTCACACAAACCATTTCATAATATATATCAACGCATTTGTGATCAGTTTATGTATCATCTATTCTTGGGGGGTTAAATCATGGCGCAAATTTGGTCCGTCGCTGCTACCGGGTTAAGGGGAGGGGGGGGCATTTTTTTTTTCTATATTATCATGTTTTTTTTACTTTTTTTCTCTGTTTTATTTGTCTTCTGTTCTCTTTCACTCTTTTCTCATTTTTTATTTATTTCCCATTTTGTTGAGAGTATATTTTAGGTTTTATTATATTCCTTCCTCCCTTTCTTCTTCTTCCGTTCTCTTTCACTTATTTTTCTCTTCATTTATTTCTTCTATTGCCTGTATTTCCCTCTCTCATTTGTGGATAGTTATTGTATTTATCGTTTTTTTTTTATATTCCTTCCTCTCTTTCTTTTTTCTTCTGTTCTACTTCACTTCTCTCTCATTTTCTTTCTCTTTTCCTCCTCTTCTTCTTTACTTTACAATTTTCATTCCGTGGGTTTGTATTTCCTTTTCTTGCCTTAAACTCTTTTCTAATCCTCCTCCTCCTCCTCCTCCTCCTGCTCCTCCTCCTACTTTGGATTCTTATTTCGTTTCCTCGTCCACGCTGCCCTCCTCCTCCTCCTCCTCTTTCTCCTCTTCCTCTTCCTCCTCATAGCTATTGTCTTCCTCCCTCTGACCCTAATCCTCTTGTTCCTACCTCTCATCCTCTTCCTTGTCCTTTCATCCTCCTCCTAACCACTTCCCACGCCTCCTGTTCCTCCTCCTCTTCCTCTTCCTCTTCCTCTTGTTTTTCTTCCTCTTCCTCTCCTTCGAATCGTACTCATTTCCACCTCCTATCTTTCTCTTTCTCTTCTTTGTACTCTTCCTTTCTTCTCATGTCTTCCACACTAATTATTCTTCCCTCCTTCCTTCCTTCCTTCCTTCCTTCCTTCCTTCCTTCCTTCCTTCTATCCCAGTCCTGACACCATTTATTTTTTCCCTTCCATATTCCCACCCATTTACATTCTTCCCTCCTTCCTCCCTCACGGTTCTCCTAGTCTCCTTCCTTCACCTTCCTCCTCCTCCTCTTCTTCTTCTTCCTCCTCTTCCTCTTCCTCTTCTTGTATTCCTCTTCCGTATTCCGTCCCCACCTTCATCCACTACATTCTTCCCTTCTTCCCCTTTTTTTTTTTTCTCTCCTTCCGTCACATTCCTCCTTGTGTAAGACCTCCTCCTCCTCTCCTCCTACTCCTCCTCTTCTTCTCCTACCCTCTCTTCCTCCTCCTCCTCCTCTTGCTGCTCCTCCTCTCACCTATTTAGATTCTTACCTTCTTCCCTTTTTTTTAGGCTTCCTTCCTTCACTTTCCTCCTCCTCCTCCCCCCACTTCCTTCTCCTCCACCTCTTCCTCCTCCTCCTCCTCTTCCTCCTTCTCTCACCTTCTTACATTCTTCCACTCTTCCCGTTTTTCCTGGTGTCCTTCCTTCGCCCTTCCTCCTCCTCCGTATTTCGTCCTCCTCCTCCTCCTCCTCCTCCTCCGTATTCCGTCGTCGTCCTCCTCCTCCGCTCCTCATTGTCGCCGCTAATCCTCAAATGATCCTCGGAAGGGTAAAAGTTCCCCCACTGTTTACAACTTACGGCTGTTTGCGGGCGGCCCAAAATTATTCTTCGGGGACTTTACAGCGGTCGAGTCTCCTTTCTCTCTCTCTCTCTCTCTCTCTCTCTCTCTCTCTCTCTCTCTCTCTCTCTCTCTCTCTCTCTCTCTCTCTCTCTCTCTCTCTCTCTCTCTCTCTCTCTCTCTCTCTCTCTCTCTCTCTCTCTCTCTCTCTCTCTCTCTCTCTCTCTCTCTCTCTCTCTCTCTCTCTCTCTCTCTCTCTCTCTCTCTCTCTCTCTCTCTCTCTCTCTCTCTGGCTCTGGCTCTTGTTATGTGATAAGAGAGAGAGAGAGAGAGAGAGAGAGAGAGAGAGAGAGAGAGAGATTGGAGAGAGAAAGAGAAGGTGAGAAGAAACAGAGAGAGAGAGAGAGAGAGAGAGAGAGAGAGAGAGAGAGAGAGAAGATTCGAGAAGAAAAGAGAGAGAGAGAGAGAGAGAGAGAGAGAGAGAGAGAGAGAGAGAGAGAGAGAGAGAGAGAGAGAGAAACCTTGAAATACGAAGCCTACTGAAGAAGAGCATGCCATTCGTTCCTAGCAAGACAAGAAACACTAAATCGGATTGTGTTGAGCCAAGGGACGGACGCCAACCCATTAGTCATTCCCAGGTGTTCATGTTGGCTTGATTATTGCGTGGCCAAGTGTTGCATCTCTCTCTCTCTCTCTCTCTCTCTCTCTCTCTCTCTCTCTCTCTCTCTCTCTCTCTCTCTCTCTCTCTCTCTCTCTCTCTCTCTCTCTCTCTCTCTCGCTCTCGCTCAAGTTTTTTTTTTTTTTTTTTATTCATTGCATTGCCAGTATCTTCCTTTTCCTTCTCCTCTTCCTCCTCCTCCTCCTCCTCTTCTATTTTTTCTTTTTCTGCTTCCTCCTCCTCCTCCTCCTTCTTCTTACTTATTCTTGCTCTTGTTTCCTTATTTTCTTATCTGTTTTTTTATCTATTTTTATCTTTTCCTCTTTTCCTATTCTCCTTCTTATTTTCATTTAATTTCTTAGCAACTCTTCGTTCTTATTACCTTCTTATTCCTTCTTTTTTTCTGTTCCTCTTCCTCCTCCTCATCCTCCTCCTCCTCCTCCTCCTCCTCCTCCTCCTCCTCCTCCTCCTCCTCCTCCTCCTCCTCTTGTTCTGTTATCACCTGTGTGTTTTGTAAGTAAATTGAGTTATGTTCAGGAAGAGGAGGAGGAGGAGGAGGAGGAAGATGAGGAAGAGGAAGAGGGAAGACTCATATGGCGTTGTTGTGATGTTGTGGCAGTGACAGAGGTAAAAATAGAGGAGAAGGAGGAGGAGGAAGAGAACAAAGGAGTACAAGGGAAAAGCAAACAGCAACAGACCTCTTGGTCCTAACTAGGCTGTTTGTTGTTGCTACCATCTACTCTAATCTACAAGTCAGAGACACAGGACAGCAAAAGCGAAGGCTCCTCCCCTCCCACCAGTCCCTCCAGCCGAGGCTGGCACGAAAAGGAAGAATACCATGTAGTATAGAAACAATGGAATTTTACATGGACAGAAGGAAGATCATACACAACAACTAAGCTAACACTACTTTCTGTTAGACCGGAGCAAATAGCGGATGTTCGGGTTAGCTTCTAAATATTTGCCTAGTCGGTTTTTGAACGTGCAAATAGTTTCGTTTTCGACGACGTTTTGAGGCAGACCATTCCATACATTGATGGCACGGTTGAAGAAGTGTTTTGATTCATTTGAGTTGAAACGCTTCCTCGTTATTTTGTATCCATTGTTTCTTGTTACACTTGATTGAGAGTGTAAAATAATCATGAACATTAACGTTATCGAATCCCTTGAAATTTTTAAACACTTCTATAAGGTCACCTCTTAGCCTGCGCTTTGATAGGCTGAATAAGTTCAGTTCGTTAAGTCTATCTTCGTACGGTTTGTTTCGAAGTCTAGGGATCATTTTAGTAGCTGGACGCTGCACCCTCTCGAGGGAGACCAAAACTGAACGCAATACTCAAGATGTGGGCGGACTAACGAATTGTACAGAGTCAATATTACTTTTTCTGATTTGTGTTCAAATGTACGACCAATAAATCCGATCAGTTTGTTGGCAGTTTTTACTACTTCTGTGCAATGTTGACTCGGTTTAAGATCGTTCGAAATTATTACTCCAAGATCTTTTTCTTTGCTGGCTTTAGAAAGTCGCACTCCGTTAATTTGATAATGAATATGATCGTTGTTGATTCCGATATACATAACCTTGCTCTTTTCAATATTGAAATTCATTTGCCATATTCGTGCCCAACTGCTTAAACGTTCGAGATCAGTTTGGAAGTGTTCTTTATCCGTTGTCGTAGTGTTTCTGCTGGCTATATCTGTGTCGTCGGCAAATTTACGTACACTAAAAACAACAGGTCCCAACACCGACCCCTGTGGAACACCGCTTTTGACATCTCGCCAGTCAGATGATAGGAGGAGGAGGAGGAGGAGGAATAAGAAAGATGAAAAGGTAAGAAAAACGAAAAATAAACGAAGGGGAATAGAAAAGGAAAAGAAAATCCGAGTGAAGAAAAACTGAAAACATATATGAAAGAAAATAAAGAAAAGAGGAGAAGAAAGGAAATCAAAGAAGAAAATGTGAGAGAAAGAGGGAGGAAAGGAAGGAGAAAAGATGAAAATTTGTCAATAAATGATGCTCAGAAATTTGAGAGAGAGAGAGAGAGAGAGAGAGAGACATCAATATTCCTTCATTACGGTCTGAAAGGAATAATTTATCGGCTCATTTCAATTGGCACGAATTTGTCTCCCAGATGGATTTTCCTTCGCCCTTTCCCGGCAACTTACTACTACTACTACTACTACTACCACTACCACTACCACTACTACTACTACAAATTTTCCTTTTCCTTTTCTTTTTTTCTTTTTCTTTTTTATTTGTTTTGTTTTATATTTTTCATTCCAGACTCCTCTTCCTTTCTTTTCTTGTTCCTCCTCTTGTTTTATTCCTCCTCTTCCATCTTCTCTTCCTCTTCTTTTTACTACTACTACTACTACTATTACTACTACTACAACTACTACTACTAATACTAATACTACGACATCTACTACTACTACTACCACTAATACACACACACACACACACACACACACACACACACACACACACACTCACACACACATACATTTGAATCTACCTATCAAAATATTAAAAAGCCATTCCTTTGCACGGAGCGGGACTCCAAGTAAGGGTACGCACGCATGCACACACGCACCGCCGCGCGACCCCGCCTCGCATGGTAATCTTCAGGTGTTATCGCCTCGGAAAAAGACCTTTGAATATGCATTGTATTTTATGGTACGAATCATGCTCTCTCTCTCTCTCTCTCTCTCTCTCTCTCTCTCTCTCTCTCTCTCTCTCTCTCTCTCTCTCTCTCTCTCTCTCTCTCTCTCTCTCTCTCTCTCTCTCTCTCTCTCTCTCTCTCTCTCCCCTTCCTTCCTTTCGCATCGGTACTTTCTTTCACGCTAAGGTACTCTCTCTTCTTCCCTTCTCTCTTCTTCCCTTCTTTCTTTATCTATCTAACTTTCAATTTTTCTTTATCTTTACTCACATATGTTCGTTGTAAAATTCTACATGTACATCGAATACTAGTAGTAGTAGTAGTAGTAGTAGTTGTAGTAGTAGTAGTAGTAGTAGTAGTAGTAGCAGTAGTAGTAGTAGTAACATTAGTAGGTAGGTTGAGGAGGGGCAAGGGAAGATATCGATATTATACTAGTTTTCTTGCATCATAGATTTATTGCTAAGACTATATTTGCACGCGTCACCAAGCCGTGCAGTAAATGAATACCCGCCACCACCAGTCTGCGTCATCGGAGCTACATGTCAGTCTGTTACTAATGATTTACCCACAGGCTGATATACATATACTAAGGCAGCGCTAAGGATAATAATGAGTCAACGTAAACTAGCAATACCAATAATAATAATAATAATAATAATAATAATAATAATAGTAATAATAGTAATGATAATAATAATAATAATAATAATGATAATAATAAAAATAATAATAATAATAATAATGATAATAATAATAATAATAATAATAATACCGATAATGATCAGAAAAAGAAGAACAAAAAGAAAAAGAAAAAGAAGAAAAGATGTGATAAAAGGATGAAAAGGAAAAGAAAAAAGAAAAAGAATGATAATAATAACGATAATAATAATAATAATAATGAGAATGGTAAAAATAACAAAAATACAACATATAATAATCCAACAAAAAACTTAACACATTCTTCCTGCCGATAATATTATAAGACCGCGTCACCTTGCAACCAATCACAGGTATTTATGGTCGATAATTAGCCGCTGATGACCCTTAATTGCCAAGGTCACGGGGAGTTTAGGACTGACCCCGCTAATTACCTTCCCCCTTCTCCCCTTTAACTCCCCCATTGACATCCCCCCCTCACACCCCTCTGCCCCCTCCTCCCTTAGTATAGGACAGCCAGTTACATTTTTTTTTTTTTTTTTTTTTTTAGTTGTTGGAAGTCGATGATTCACCTTTACGGCTTCTGATTGACTCTGTGTTGATAGATTCTTGTTTTATTATTACTTTCTTCATTTCTTTTTATTCTGTTTTTTTTATTTGTTTCACTCGTCATTTTTGTCATTATTTTATTTTTCATTACCTGGTATATTTTTCAACTATCTTATTTGTTATCATCAGATTTTTTTGTCATCTGTTTTGCTTTGCTTTTTGTTATTGAGGAGATTTGTTATCCATCTAATTTGTCACGTATCTTATTTATACTTTGTTTACTTTTTGTCATCTTCTTAGTCAGGCATGTCTATAGTGTCTTTTCCTGGTATTATTTTGTCATCGATTTTGGGAGGGTCTCAGATTTCTTCATTTTTTGTTATCCTTTCACCTCTTCCTTGCTTTATCTTTCCCTTCCTGCTGCCTTGTACTTCCATATTTATTTCAGTTTTCTCGTCTTTCCGTTATCCATTCACTTCTTCCTCGGTGTCTTTTTTCTTGCTAACTTCTGCTTCCTTATATTTTTCTCATATGTCTTCTTTGTGATATATATTCTCCTCCTTTTTTGCTTATATCTCTTCCTGCAATATTGTCCTTCCATGGCCTTTACTTGTCTTCCTCTATAATCCTCTTGTCCCATACGTTTAAACCTTCCACGTTAGTCCAGCTGGTCCGTCCCCCCTTCTGATCTGTGCCATTGGTACCAGAAGGGAACTGCCGGGGGTTCTGTTAGGGGTGAGAAGGATATGGTTATTGTATTTTCTTGTGATGCCGTAGCGGTTTAGTGTTCGATAGGAAAAGAGGACAGGGTGTGGATGGTCAGTTTTTGCATTCGGTGGTTCTGTTGAGGGTAAAAATTTTATGGTTACTCCTTTGTGCGTGTGATGATGTACGTGTTCAGTGTCGGGAAAGAGGGGGTCGATGTGCAGGAGGGTAAAAAATATATGGCTACTCCCTCGTGCGTGTGATGATATACGTGTTTAGTGACAGGAAAGAAAGGGTCGATGTGCAGGGACAGAGTTTGCGTAGGAAAGGTTGTGGTGTGCATGTTTTAAGTTCCTGTATCTCCCTCTCTGCCTGTCAAGTATAGGTTCTACGCTCCGTCTCTGTCAAGATTATGGTCTGTCAAGTTTGCTTCTGTTAAGTTTAGGTTATGTCTTCACGTTCTGTCAAGTTTACATGCTCTGCCTCCTCTCTGTCAAGTCTGCGTTCTAAGTTTGTGTTTCTCCCTTCCTCTGTGCTGATTGCGACTCCAGTTTCGCATCTGGAAGAGAGGAATGGTAAGGGATCAGTGTTTAAAGCTATGGAGCGTTATACAATTCTTCTCCCAGAGCTCGTACCACGCCTTCTATTCATTTTATGTTTGTTTATATGCTTAATATTTCATAGGAGAATAATTCCTCTTCTTATTCATGTTCCGATGTTTAGTTTTTCCTAGGAAATAATAATTGATGAGCGGAATTAATGTGTATACGTAAGGTATTCGACTCGTTTCGCGTAAGCAAGTCGTATAATGATTGAAAAAACACGAATCTACAGTTTTCGTATCATTACTATAAACAATTACAAAAAAATAACGCTTGCGTACGCCATTATAAAAACTAGAACTGCTGATCGTTTTCCGGAACTCCCTCTGACCCCTCGCGCGTTTAATGCCATAAGCATTAAAACAAGCATGCATCGTTAGGCCAAGTTCCCCAGTGAGCCGGCTAACGCGCGCGACACCTGGTGGCCGCGTCTCGCTCACTCACGTTGACAGCGGAGCATGTGGAGCCAACAGCCGCGCCGCCACCCTCCAGCAGGCAGAGGCGGGGGACGCAGGCAGGCAGGGAGGAAGGAAGGGAGGAAGGCAAGCAAAAGGGGATCACAGTGGAGTAGGAAAAGAAGGGAGGGATTTTAGTATGCAGACAGAGGGAGAAAGGCAAACAAGGATGGAGGAAAAGGAATCGCAGTGGAAGAATGGGAGAGGAAAGAAGGAGTGAAGAAAGGAAGGGAAGAAAGAAGATATAGGTATGCAGGAAGATTTGATAGGAAGGAAAGAAAGAAGGGAAGAAGGGAGAAGGAGAGGAAGGAAGAGAAGCAAGAAGGAAGGACGAAAGGAACAAGGAACAGCAACAACGAAGAAAAGAACAAAGGTAGGAAGTAGAGAGAGAGAGAGAGAGAGAGTGAGAGAGAGAGAGATCTGTGTGTGTGTTTAACCTTACTAGAGAGAGAAATTAACCGAACTGCCTACCGTTTAGTTAAGACAAGAGAGAGAGAGAGAGAGAGAGAGAGAGAGAGAGAGAGAGAGAGAGAGAGAGAGAGAGAGAGAGAGAGAGAGAGAGAGAGAGAGAGAGAGAGAGAGAGAGAGAGAATCGCCCTGGCAACAGCAAGTGAGAGAACTGACTGACTCTGGATTAACTTGGTCGTCTGTCTTGAGAGAGAGAGAGAGAGAGAGAGAGAGAGAGAGAGAGAGAAAGGGGGGCCGTTAGGGTTCTATCTTACCTGCCAGCCATTCTCATTTGCTCTCTCTCTCACACACACCTGTCTTTTTTATTTCCTTTTATTTATTTTTCCTCCTCATTACCATTTTTTTTCCTTTCTTCCTCAAACTCAGTCACTTCTTCCTTTTTTTCTACTTCTTTTCTTTCTCTTCCTTTTTTTATGCTTTTCCTGTTTTCCAATTTCCCTTCTATAATGTTTATCCACTTTTTCCTCCATCCTTATTTCTCTCTCCCTTTCATCTCCCATTTCCTCCACCTATTCAGTCTCCTCTTACTATTCTCTCCTTCTCCGTTTTTCCTCTTTCTCCTCTCTATTATTCTCTTTCATATATGTTTTCTTTGGTATAGTTTCCTCACCCTATTCCTCTTTCCAGCTTTATTTTCCCTTCTTATCTCCTTCCCTTTCCTTTCTTCTACCCATCCACCCTCTCCTTACTCATTTCCTCTTTTCTTCTCTATTATCTTTCCTTTCATTCTTCCCATTCATTTAGGTTTTGTATTTTTCTCCCTCTTTTCCTCCATCCTTCTCTCTCCCCTTCATTTACCTACCTATTCGTCAATTCTTCCTAGCCTCTTCTTTCTTTTCCTCTCTCCTTTCTTCTTTCCCGTTCTTCCATTTTCTTTCTTTTTTGTATTGTTTCCTCCCCCTTTTCTTCCCGCAGTCCTTCTCTCTCCCCTTCATCTTTTCGTCAACTCTTTCGATCCTCTTTCTCTTCTTCTCTCCTCTCTTCCTCCCCGCTCATTCATTTTCTTTTTTGTATTGTTTCTCCACCCTTTTCTCCCTCCATCCGTCTCTCTTCTCTACCTTCATCTCCTTTCCCTCTTTCCCCCCAACCAACAAGAGAGTCCTCCCGTCCCTCTCCTCTTCTACGAGACACCTGTTCCCTCTTCCCCTCCCTCCCTCCCTCCCTCTCTTCTTTAAGCTGTCGACCTGTCCACCTACACCAGTGTCTTCTAAATAGTATCTTCATTCCCACCACACGCACTCCCTAGCGTTCATAAGGTCTTGGCAACAGTGTGATTGATTATGGGACATGAGTAAATCTGAATTCTCTGTGTTAGCTCCGTAGACTTAGGAAAGGTGGGAGATAGGAGGGGACACGATGGGAAGACTGAAGAAGAAAACAAGAAAGGAAGGAAGTAAGGAGAGAGAAAACTAAGAAAACAGGAAGGCAGAGAGACATAAATAGATAGATGGAGAGAGAGAGAGAGAGAGAGAGAGAGAGAGAGAGAGAGAGAGAGAGAGAGAGAGAGAGAGAGAGAGAGAGAGAGAGAGAGAGAGAGAGAGAGAGAGAGAAAAGAGGGAAAGGAGGTGAGAAGAGAAAGAAGAAAACGGAGAGAAAGAAAGAAAACGGGGAAGAAAGAATGTAAGAGAGAGAGAGAGAGAGAGAGAGAGAGAGAGAGAGAGAGAGAGAGAGAGAGAGAGAGAGAGTTTTATTCCGTCCGCCTGTCTGTCAGCGGGCGTGATCAATTTCATGGTGGGCGGCGCGCGTCGGCCACACACACACACACACACTCACGCTCTCTCGTTTGTTTGTGTCTTCATCGCTGTGACGAATTTGTTGGCCTTCGTCACCCTTTAGCGAGTTGATTCACTTGTGCGACCACGCGCTTCGGTTCCGTGTGTGTTGCGTTTATTCTGAGCCTTTGTGAGTTTGTGTTATTCGTAAAGGGTTTTGTTCGAGATACTGAAACGTTAATTTGTTTTCATGTATACGGTATTTCAAAGCCTTTACTACTACTACTACTACTACTACTGCTACTACTGCTACCACTACTACTACTACTGCTACTACTACTACCACTACTACTACTACTAATACAACTACTACTGATACTACTTCTACTGATACTACTACTACTACTACTTCTACTGATACTACTACTACTACTACTACTACTACTACTACTACTACAACCACCACCACCATCACCACCACCACTGCCACCATCACCACCACCACTACCACCATTAAGCCTGCACCAGTATTATAATTAAACGTTTTCCAGCCGCCTCCTGTGTGCCTCCAAGCTGCGGGCCGCCTTGGCTGCCGCTGACACATATGTTTATTGTTGACTATGTGTGAAGGGGGATGGGAGGGGTTGTGAGGGGTGATGAGGGGAGGAATGGGAGGGAGAGGGGGTAAGAGGTTTTGTAGGGGGGGGAGGTTTGTGTGTGTGTGTGTGTGTGTGTGTGTGTTAAAGAGATCATATTGGACTGAACAGTAAAGGGAGAGATTTTCAGCTTTTTCTAATAATAGTAATAATAATAATAATAATAATAATAATAATAATAATAATAATAATAATAATAATTGTCTGTTTTACTCTTTTATCTCTTCTCATTTCTTCTCTTATTCCCTTCTCTTCCGTCCTCCCTTCTCTTCCTCAGTGCCGGATTTGAACGATAATATTGCTAAATGTCATTGCGTATTGTTTCGCTTCATTTTTTGTTTTTTTTGTTTTTTGTTAATGTATCCCCTCGTTAGTTGGATTCGTTAGCAAAGTGAAATATAAAAATAATCACAAGGTCGTCTCGTTTAAGTGTAATTGCCAGTGTAGAAATATATGTTTTGATTTCGTTATGCTTCGCTATTTTGTTGTTCTTTTTGGGTGTATGTATCACTTCCGTATTATTTCGATATGTCAGCACACGCAAAAAAAATATGAAGCGTTATTATGCAAACGTTCGTTATTCCAATATTAATGACGTGAAAGTGAGACTAATGTTTTTTTGTTTGTTTTGTTTTGTTTTGTTTTTCTCCACCATTCCTCGGCCTAGTAGAGTGAATGATCCCGTTGTTTTCTCACTGGAGCTTTGACACGAAAAACAGAACCAGGTGCTCCCTATTAATTAAGATCGTGCAAAGATTTCATTTCCTATGCTTCACTTCAAAGATTTCATGGATGTTTTCTTTTGTCAGCCTCCTGTTTTGTTTTCTCATTTAAGCTTACATATAAAAATAAAGGTGCTTTCAAATCATTAGCGCTGTGCAAATATTTCATTTCCTTTGCTTCACTTCAAAGATGTCATGGATGTTTTTTTTTTGTCAGCCTTGTGGAAAAAAATAATCCTGTTTTATTTTCTCATTTTAGCTTACATATAAAAAACAAAAACAAAGCCAGATGCTATCAATTCATTAGTGTTGTGCAAAGATTTCATTTCATGCATTTCATTTCAAAGATTTTAAAACCCTTTTTTTTTTTTTTCAATCACTTATTATTCGAATCCAACACCGTGTAATTAAAAGTGCGTGCGAGTGTCACTGTTACAAAGAGTCATCACTTTTACATTCTAACACAAGGCCAACATCGTCTCCTTGAGGCGTGCCAGGGACAGTGCAATAACAGACGTGTGCAGGTGACAAGCCACTCACACATGTGCTCACGTTATCTCACCTCACCTCACCTGTGGCTGGCTAGGGCAAGGGAGGGACGGGTCATGTCAGGCTGGTTACTTTGCTTACGCCATGTAGTCTGGAACGGTTTCAAAGTCGATGCTTATGAGGAAGAGTTAAGGATGTATCTTATGGGTTAGGTAAGTGTTGAAAGAGTGACTGATTTTCTCTCCCTCAAACCATCTATATATCTATCTATTTATCTATTTATCTATCTAGTTTAGGATTTGTCTTATTGGTTTCCTAAATGTTGGAAAAGTGAATGATTCCCTTAGTTTCACACATTCCCTATCTGTCACTATCTATCTATCTATCTATTGTCATATGAGGTAGGTTACTTTTTTCCACGGCATGCAGTCAAGAAAGGTATTATAGTGGATGCGTATAAGGAAAAGTTTGGGGGTTATCTTATTGGGTTTGTATTAGTTTAAAAGATTGACTGATTTTCTCGCTCTCTCACAGTAACTCCATATCTATCTCTTTCACCCCCCCCCCCCACCCCCGACACTCAACAGACGCACACACACATATATATACACAAAATACACACACTCTTCACCCCCCCTTAACAGACATACACACACACACACATATATACACACAATACTCACGCACCTCGAGTCGCGTTGTCCAGAAACTCGGTGATGAAGGCGTTGCGTTTTATGATCTTCAGCCACCTCCTGACGTTCCTCTTCCTCTTCCCGAGCGGCGTCTGGTTAAGCTTGCACAGGTCGTACTGGCACGACTCTGCATTGGGGGAAAGGAAAGGAGGACAGAGGTAGTGGCCGTGTTGGGTGCAGAAGTAGTAGTGACTATTGCAAGGTGATATTCAAGGCCCAAATTATCAAGTAGTTTGGCTCCTCATTACGCCTGTTTGAAAAAGCTCTCGTAAAGGTTCTTAGCATTTTCATGGGTCGGGGGAAAGGGAAGGAGGACAGAGGTTGTGGTTGTTGTGGTTGCCGAAGTAGTAGTAGCTATTGCAAGGTGATATTCAAGGCCCAAATTATCAAGTAGTTTGGTTTCTCATCACGCCTGTTTGAAAAAGCCTCCGTAAAGGTTCTTAGCATTTTCATGGGTCGGGGGAAAGGGAAGGAGGACAGAGGTTGTGGTTGTTGTGGTTGCCGAAGTAGTAGTAGCTATTGCAAGGTGATATTCTAGGCCCAAATTATCAAGTAGTTTGGTTTCTCATCACGCCTGTTTGAAAAAGCTCTCGTAAAGGTTCTTAGCATTTTCATGGGTCGGGGGAAAGGGAAGTAGGACAGAGGTTGTGGTTGTTGTGGTTGCCGAAGTAGTAGTAACTATTGCAAGGTGATATTCAAGGCCCAAATTATCAAGTAGTTTGGTTTCTCATCACGCCTGTTTGAAAAAGCCTCCGTAAAGGTTCTTAGCATTTTCATTGGTCGGGGGAAAGGGAAGGAGGACAGAGGTTATGGTTGTGCTGAGTGCAGAAGTAGTAGTGTCTATTGCAAGGTGATATTCAAGGCCCAAATTATCAACTAGTTTGGTTCCTCATTACGCCTGTTTGAAAAAGCCTCCGTAAAGGTTCTTATCATATTCATGGGTCGGGGGAAAGGGAAGGAAGACGGAGGTTGTACTTGTGGTGGTTGCATAAATAGTAGTGATAGTATTATTGCTAGATGATATTCAAGGCCCAAACTATCAAGCGTTTTGGCTCCTCAATACGCATGTTTGGAAAAGCTCTCGTAAAGGTTCTTAGCATTTCCATGTCGTCGAGGGAAAGGGGAAGAGGACAGAGGTAATGGTCGTGGGGGTTTCAGAAGTAATAGTTATAGTACTGCTAGATTATGTCTTTTGGTTTCTCATTTCGCCTGTTTGGAAAAGCTCTTGTAAAAGTTCTTAGCATTTTCATTGGTGGTTATCAAGACACTCAGGTAGCTATACAAGGTTGCTACACCATGAGTGAGAGAAAAAAACATGAAAACCCACTGATCTTACGTGTGGCTTTAGAAATGGTCGTAATGTGAGCCGGAAGAGTTTAAGATAATGGGTCCAGGAAAACAAGAACAATAGAGGCGAGTAACATTGAAAAATATCATAGAAAGAAAAAAAACAGGACTATAAAGTGAGTTGCCCTGCTCACGCCTGGCGACACTCACGGTTGAGGTAGGCGTATCCTCGTGTGTGCTTCTCACAGGGCTCCACGAAGTCGTCCAGCGGGTCCTTGCACGCGGCACTCTGGACACACACACACACAGACACAGAGACACACACGGGTCAGGGGGACTGGTAGTGACGCATGATGATTATAGCACCAAGAAAATGATTGAAGAAATGGATATCACGAAGAATGAAGGAAAGATTAAGGTTTAGAGAAAAAAACATAAGAAAAGAGACGAAGGCAAGAGAAAACAAAGGGGAGATGAAGAAGAAAAAATGACGAAAAATAAAAAGCTAAATATGTGAAAGTATCATTAGAAAAACCCGAGAGCAGAACAGGTAAAGAAAAAAATTACAAAGAAGAGATAGAGAAGTAAAGATAAGATAATAATAATAATAATAATAATAATAATAATAATAATAATAATAATAATAATAATAGTAATAAAAATGTTAATACTCACATTGTTTAGGTCTTGATCGGTGGTGATGCATTTTTCCTTGGTGCTGTTGTTAGCCTGGAGAGGGAGAGGTGTCAGTAATCGGTTTTCTTTTTCTTTTTTTTCATTCATGCAGCATGTAAATAAATAAACTTTCAATGATGTGAATAGCGTTACTTAATAATACTTTACCCAACGTTCATAGTGTGATGATGATGATGATGATGATGAGGAGGAGGAGGAGGAGGAGGAGGAGGAGGAGGAGGAGGAGGAGGAGGAAGAGGAGGAGGAGGAGGAGGAGGAGGAGGAGGAAACAGAATATGAACAAGAACAAAAACATGAACTAAGAAACAAGAATAATAAGAAAAGGAAGAACAAGAACGAGAACGAGAAGAAGAAAACGAGAGGGAGGAGGAAAAATAGCAAGAAAAAAACAAGAACAAACAGAACAGGAGTAATATAAAGAGGAAGAAGAACAAAAAGAAGAAGTTTAAAGAAGAGCAGAAAGACTTATGGAACGAGAAAAAGCGATAAAGAGAAAAACAAGAGAACAGATAACAGATGAATTTAAAGGAGACAGAGTAAAAGAATAAGGAAAAGGTGACAGAGGAGAAAGTAGAATGGCAAGACACGTGTTGAAGAGTGGATGGGGAGGTGATGGAAGACTTTTGGTAGAAGAATTATTTGCGAAAAGAAATAGAGAGAGAGTGTGGAGTTGGAGACCATTGAGAAGATTAGGAGGACGAAAGAAAGAAGAGAATAAAGGACAAAGATTGAACTAGAAGAACAGAATAAGGAATAGGATGAAGAATGAAGATAAGATGAAGAAGTAGAGATCATAAGAAGAAGGCGGCAAATTAAGGAGAAAAAGAAAAAGAAGAAGAGGAATGAATCGATGGAAGAACTAGTCATCGGAAAAGACCAAAACAAGAGGCGGATGAAGATGAAGCAAAAGATATCCCGAATAATAAAGAGGAGACGAAGTGAAGAAAATAATTATCCTTCCTTCCCTCACCAGCCAGAGAAACGGATGCATTGTCGTGTTGGTGACGTTCACTCTACTGAGCGTGACGGTTTTGTTCTTTGTCGTGTTCGTGAAGTTGTTGAAGCGGCCACACAGCCCGTCCACGCCACCCCCAGACGACGACCTCCGCACCCACACGTCCAGCCGATGGGGGCACTGCATCACCTACACGAACGCCACGACGAGGACACAATGGGAATTAAAGTAACATTCATTTTAAGTGACTTTTTTTTTAGAGACGAAACTAACGAGAGGCAAAAAAGGATGAAAATGAAGGTTGGCAAAAGGAGAAAAAAGAAACTGTGACAAAAGAGAAGGAAGGTACGAAGGAGACGATTGACAGAAGAGAAGGAAGATACGAATATAATGATAGGCAAAGGAAAATGAAGGAGCCGAAGATGAAGATAGGCAAGAGAGGAAAATGACTGCAGCAGAGACGACGAAGGGCAAATTCGAATCAAACCGAGAGCAAGAGAACACACACACACACACACACACACACACACACACACACACACACACACACACACACACACACACACGGGGACGTAATCGAAGGAGGAGAGGACGGGGAGTACGAAGGACTTAACATTCGTAATAACCTTTCGGATGAAAAATGCTCCGAGAAAAATATATTCAAATGAGGGTGTTTTTTTTTTTTTTTTTTTTTTTTTTTTAAAGATTTATAGATCAAACTTCGAGCTGCATTAGGAACTGATGGAAAAGAATTCCTATTTAAGCAACAGTACATGGACGGAGAGTTCATTATTAAGGACGAGCTCGCACGGAAACACGAAGTACGCCCTAGACCTAAGATACGTACTGTTACTAAAAAAAAATGAAATTACAACATATAAAAACAAAATAAAAATAAAAACTGAAGACAGAAATCATGAACTCCGCCCGAGGCCCAAGATGCTGCTACTAGAAAAAAATCAAAAGGAAAATGTAAAAAAAAAAGATAAAACACAGGAATCATGATCGTCAGAGAACTAAAATGGTATCACTAGAGAATTAAAGAAAAATATAAAGAAAATTAAAAAGACAAAACTCAGGAATCATAAACTCCACCTGAAAACCAAGACAGTGTAGCTAAAAAAAGAAGGAAAAACATTAAGAAGAGTAAAACAATGAAGCACAGAAATTATGAACTCCGTCTGAGACCCAAGATGCTCTTACTTGATAATATGAGGGAAAACACAAAGAAAAGTAAATAGAGATATATCTTGTGTGACCTCTCCAAAAAAAACACCAATTGGTAACACCCACAAAATATCATGAACTCGGTCAAATTAGCAAGATTACATCACTAACAATAATTACTTGAAGGAAAATAGAAAAAAAGATTGTGCACATGTAAAAAGAAAGCTTGTATGACCTCTGCTCCAGAAAAAAACAGCAGTTGGTGACACACACAAAATACTATCAAACTCGATCGAAGAAGCAAGATTACACCACAAACAATAAAGAGATAAAAGAAAACAGAAAAATAGAAAGAAAATGTAAAAAGAAAGCCTATATGACCTCCCCTTCTCACACATCACAGAGGCAGGAAAAAAACATAGAGAAAACACCCGTTGATTCTGAAGCCCTAACAAGAGAACAGCATTTTCTGAGGCGTCTCAATCGCTCACCACGAAGCCTGACCAGCCGCCGATGATGATAACACACTCGTCCAGCCTCACGGCCAGCAGAGGATGGTTGCCGTGAGAGGTGGTGATGCCCTTGAAGTCGTGGGTGTCGGGGATCATCACGAGCTCCCCGTTGACCGTGATCTGCGAGGATGCTTGAGTTAGGGGTGAAAGGCGACGGAAAATGGGTTCGTGTAAGGAAGAGAAAGTGGGAATGATGGGGGTTACAGGTGGGGTCTTGAGAAGGGTGGAGAGAGAGAGAGAGAGAGAGAGTAATACGTCTATACTAGCAGCATCCACAATCCTAACTTAGAATTGAATCACTACCACTACCACCACCGCCGCCGCCATAACCACCACTACTGCTACTTCTACTACTACTACTTCTGTAACTACCACCCACTTACCACTCCACTAACCACACTACTACTAACATTCCTAAGACACCCACTACCTCCACTAACCACCACCACCACCACCATCATCACCTCAACGTCTTCACCAGCGAACATCTCCACAACGCTGTTCGGACTTTCTCTAAACGTCGCGGTGTCGATACAGGAAGGTAAGCCGCCGCCCTTCTTGAAGCACTTCTTGAAGGAGGCGTAGACGGCGGTGTAGGGGTTGTAGGAGTTGTCGGTCTGCGCCAGGGAGTAGTTGCATCGCCCGTGCCAGTCTCTGTGTGTCCCGTTGAAGGTCGTGAAGTGGGGGTCGTCGTATACCCAGCAGTGACCGCCTGTAGGGAAGGTTTAAAACAAGAGATGGCAGGTTAAGCTGGAATGTTGAGGTTTCTGGGTTGAGACGGAATTGTTGCATGCCCGAAGGTATGTATAGGTAGAAGATAGAGCTTGTACGGGAGGTTTAAAAAAGGGATGTCGGGTTATGCTCGGATTCTCGAGGTTTCGCAGAGTTGTTTTACAGTATAGGAAGTAGCTCAGTAGCAATGACAAAAGCAAAAAACAAAAATCCTGCTCAGAGCTGCTCCTGTAAAAGAGAAAAGAAAGACAGGCCAAAAAGATTTGGAAGGGGTGGCGTCTCGATACTCTCCTCTTATTAGAGTTCACGTCGGAATGCTTAAATACAAGGACGAAATTTCTGATTATTTGTTTTATTTTTATTAGTGAGGAATGAAACGTCTTGTGGAACTGAATGGTTGAAGTGCTGGTTTTGATCCATCTTTCGGCACGACACAGAGGGTTTGTGAATCTGTAACAACTAATAACGTGGAGTCAAAAGCAAGAAATAACAAACGAATGTAGAAAAGTTATGTACGGAAATTCCTAGTGACTAAAGTTAGGCTCTCTACACCGTAAATGTGAGAAATAAATAAATAGATAAAGCGAAATGTACAACGGCCGCGAAAAAAAATAGTTGTAACGATAAAAATAGAAAAAATAAAGAAAGTATCAGGCAACGAAAAAAATGGTCAACCGATGGATAAATTTTGTGAGAGTGGGAAACCCAAGAGTGACAGGGAAAAAAGGCGGAGAAAGAACCTGAAAACATATTGCGAGAGAAAGAGTGAAGGAAAAACAGGCAGAACGGGTTTGAAAAAAGTGGGAGAGAATAGAAAGAAAAAAAAAGAAATGGTGCAAAAAACAGACGAACATGGAACACTCCTCTCTCTCTCTCTCTCTCTCTCTCTCTCTCTCTCTCTCAAAAAAAAAGGACAGTATATACAACTTTTTTCTTTTGCATGTTATTCTTTCCTTTACTTCCTTTAACTATCATTACGTAGCATTCAAATTAATCAAGACTTGAAGATGTTTAAAGAGCTCAAGAGGTCATTTCAGGTGCTCCATATCTATTACCAACCCTGCAAATCCCTCTCTTTTTGTATAATGTATAATCTGTTCCTAAGTTTCTAAGCGTCATTACTTTAGACTATGTAATTGAAGAACATAGGCGAGCACTCACATTCCCATTACGTCAAAAGTGTCTTGTAGCGCCAACTCTCCAAACTCTCAACTGTCTATTTCCTTGTACTTTCCTTTTGTGTCCTTTTATTTGCTATTTTTTTTTATTTTCCTGTTGTTATTATTATTTTTATGTCCAGTCCCTCTCATTAATTAAAACTTGTAACTGAAGACCCAAATACTCAAGAGGACTTCTCGTGCATTGGGTCAAAATTGGCTTGATTCACCTACCTGGTAACCTTCTTACCTGTATTTTTTTTTTTTTTAGCTTTGTTCCTCTCTCCTTAAGACTTCATTAGTACTTTGGACCCACTGACTTCGAGGGCTTTTTCGTTCATGGGGTCAAAAGTGGCTTGATTTTTACCTACTTGACAACCTTTTATCTTCCTCTCTGATTAACACCTCTACCTTGCATTTGTTTACCCTTATTACTCAGTGTTCTATCATTAAGACTTGTTACTTGAGATCCATTTCCATGAGAGAACTTCCACGGGCATTAGCTGACTTGGTTTACTTACCTTCCAACCTTCGTACCTTCTTTTTAGCATCGTTCCTCTCCATTAAGACTTGCTGTTCTAGACCCATGATTTAAGAGGACTTACACGTGGGGTCGATGGTGCCTTCGAAGTCCCAGTGGCCATTGTGACACACCATCCTAACGCAGAAGTTGGTGAGGATGTGCCCGTGATCATACATCTCTTTGCCCAAGACACAGCCTGAGGGAGGGAAGGGGGAGATGAGGAGCTTGTGGAACTGTTTATCGAGGTGATGCTGCAAGGGAGAGTAGTAAAGGTAACGTTAGGGGCATATGATATAGTTGTGCGTGGTCTCAGTTGTTATTTCCGTCTGTTTGTCTCTTGAGTGGAAGTAGAAATCAGAGAAAAGGGGTGAAGGGAATGGATTGAAAGGTGAATGAAGGATGATCTTAGTACTTAGCATAAGGGAAAGAAAGGACGAAAGGATACGTGGCATATGGTGAAGAGGAAACATAAGGGAAAAAAATAAATATATGTTGAGGAGAAAGATTAGGAGACTGGAAATGACAGAGAAAAGAAAGGAAAAACTAACTATGAGGTACAGAAAGGGAAAAAAAGAGTAAGACTAAAAAACATTTGAAGAAGAGTTGAAAAGTTGAAAGAAAAGTTAAAACATAAAACATTGAGACGAAGTGGATGAAAGGGGAGGTATAGGAAACTTGAGACTAGATAAAAGAAAGATAATGTAAGCAAGGGAGATGAGAAGTAGGTGAAGGAGGGGGAACAGAAAGGAATGTTGAAAAGGAAAGTAAACACAAGCTGAAGCAAGGGAATTAAACGTGGCAGGGGGGAGACGGAGGAAAAGGGAACAGAGAACGGAAGGGAGGCATGAAAGGAAGGGACGAGGGGAAGCTAATTAAAAGTACCGACTGTCCAGATGCTTAAGACGACGGAAGGGGAAGAGGGGAAGGGACGGCTTGAGACTAAGACGTAAGGGAAGGCGAGAACGAGGTGAGTGGAAGGCGAGAAAGGCTTGAGGAGGGAAGGGACGCAGGCAA
Source organism: Eriocheir sinensis (assembly GCF_024679095.1). Classification (NCBI taxonomy): domain Eukaryota; kingdom Metazoa; phylum Arthropoda; class Malacostraca; order Decapoda; family Varunidae; genus Eriocheir; species Eriocheir sinensis. The sequence continues at coordinate 1,613,099 of NC_066527.1, read as the reverse complement.
GGATTGAGGACCAGAAAGATGGTTTAGGAAAGGATGACATGTGGTTGATTGAAGGACGAGAAAGGGAAGGGAACATTGAAAAACCTGGCTAATGAAGAACAGAATAAAAGTTAAAAATACGAGTAGAAGAAAAGTTATTAAATTGTATAAATGGGCGAAGGGGAAGAATATAAAACCGAAGAATATATTAAGAAAGGGAAGACTTACATTGATGAGAAAAGGGAAAAAACAGAAGAGGAGAAAGAAAAAGAAAGAGAAAAAGAGAAGATAAAGAAAAATTAGAACAGGAGGAGAAAAGGAGAAATAAAAAGATTGAAAAAGAGGAGGAGGAAGAAAAAGAAAAACAAAAGGAGTAGGAGATAGAGAAAAAGAGACGGAAAAAGAGAAGAAGAAAGAAAAAAAGAGGAGGAGGAGAAGGAGAAAGTGAATGAAAGATAAAGGAAAGAGGAGAAAGAAAAAGAATAAGAGGAAGAGGAGGAGGAGGAGGAGGAGGAGGAATCATAAGTCAAAAATTCTAATGCTAACACTTGCTTAAGAAAGTGAATGTAGAAAGCCTTGTGTGAACAGCGAATACAGAAACTATTATTGCATTCTTATATCGCTGTTACTACTACTACTACTACTACTACTACTACTGCTACTACTACTACTACTACTGCTACTACTACTACTACCACCACCACACTCACACTTGCTATAATCGTCATGGAAGGTTCGCCAAGGGGACCAGGTGGTATTGTTCCCCTCATGGTCGTTGTGGTCGTCCATGGTGCAGGGGTCGACGTCAGGGTGATAGCTCGGTCCCTCTAACACCATAGTATTCTTGACGATCTCCCCGTTGCAGCACACCAGCCTCATGCAACCCTCCGGCAGCCCCAGCGCTGTCTCCCCGTGTTGCAACCTTGTGTTTCCGAACCAGCAGGAGGCGTTGGTGGTTGGGTCAGGCGTTTGGTTGTTGCTGTAAGGTCCTTCTGTGGCTGTGCCGAAGCTGGTGTTGTCCTGGTTGTCAGTTTGCCGGGAGACTGTTGGATTTTGGTTGAGGGGTCCGTTTGTGGTGCTGGTGCTGTCTTGGTTGTTGGATTGTACGGTAGCTGGAGAGTTTTGATTGAAGGGCCTTTCTGTGGTGGTGCTGGTATGGTTGCCTGTGTCCTGGTGGCTGGTTTCACTGAATTGGTTATCTGTGGTTTTGCCTGTTGAGTGGGTTGAATAGGGGAAGGCGCTTTAAATATAGTGAAGGAAATGTTGCCTCTGCTTCTGGTGTTGTGTTTGGACGAATGGAAAAAGTACGGTTGAAGAGTCTCGTTATATTTGATGTTTTTCATAGATCTGTAGCGACGAGAATGATTGTTAGAAAGGGAGATTGGTTTTCGTTTGTGTTGTTCCTTTCTATGAGTCGAGGAAGGGATGGTGTCTTTAAAACGTGAGGGATAAAGTCTTTTAAACCGTATTCCGTGCCTGTTTTCTTTGCCTCATTGATGGTTAAGGCATGGAGAATATTATAGGCTCTTTTGCTTTTCCTTTGTCCTGAGGTATCCGTTTGTTTTCATCTATATTATTTCCTTAACTCTTCAACAATCTGTATTCTGATGCTAAAGTTTTCCTCGTGTGTGTTGCTAAAATCTTCCTTACTTGTGTTTCTTGAGTATGATCGTTGCTCTGAGCTCAAATTAGAGAAGTTATGCCTGAATGTTGTTTATGGGTGTTACTTTGCTCCTCCTCCTCCTGTGTTGCAGAAATATACTTGTCTGTTGCTCAGGAGTGTTTTACATGTTTCCCCGTAGAGTTATGAAAGTGCCGAATATGTAGTGTTGCAGTGTTCCTCGTGTGCTGTGTGTTGCTTGAGTTTGTGTGACTGAAGTGGTATGGGTGTTACGACCATTTCTTTCTCTTGGGTGTTGGTGAAGAGTTCCTCCGTGGGTTGTGTTGCTGAAATGCTTTCCTCAGTTGCTTGTGACCTCCGTTAAACAAGCTCTGAGGGAAACTTTGGCGGTGAGGGAAGTATTACTGTTTTAATTACTGTGCTCGTATGTTCACCATAGTATTTTTTTTCCTCGGTTCAAGATGTGAGGTCAACTTCGCTGGCAAGAATAAGTACTACGGTGTTGATTGGGCTTGTGTTTCCTTTCGTTGGCTTACTGGTGGTATGGTGTGGCTTGTGGGTGTTGTATTGGTGGCGATGAAAAGTGAAATGTCCTCGAAAATTTGTGTTGAGTGGCTGTGGGGTTGTTAAGGACATTGCAAGTGTCTCTTAGATCACCAACACAAATAATAATAATAAGAAGAAGAAGAGCAAGAAGAAGAAGACGAAGAGGAGGAAGAAGAAGAACAAGAACAAGAAGAACAGGGCGAAAAAGGAGAGGAAGTCTTAAGAAAAAGATGGAGGTAAAGAAGACGTAGAAGGACAATAACGACAATTAGTAGAAGAGAAAGAAGAAAAAGAAAAACGAAGAAGAGTAACAAAAGCTTAAAACCTCGACTTCTTTTTGATATCATAAAATTAAGTGGCTTCCCTCCCTCTTTAATAATACTAAAAACAAAAACAACAATAACAATAATAGTAATAACAACAACAGTACTTACCCGTGACCTCCTGACCGCTGACCCCCGTCGAGACAAGCAATCCGAGAGCCACGAAGGACAGTCTTAACACGCTGGCCGGGGTCATCATGGCTGGGGAAGGGCGATGAAGGTTGAGACAAATATGTTGAGGGTGAATAAGAGAAAATAGGTGCAGGAATAAATAGCTGTAGCAGTAAATATATGAATAAACAGGAGCAAGAGTGAATATGATGAGTAAATAGGAGTGGGAGTGAATAGGAGTCGGAGTAAATAGGAGCGGGAGTAAATAGCTGTAGGAGTTTATACATGAGAGTAAACAGGAGCAGGAGTGAATATGATGAGTTAATATGAGTAGGAGTAAAGAGGTGCAGGATTAAATAAGAGAAAAGGAAGTAGGAACAAAAAAGAGTAAATAAGGATAAATGTTTCAGGAGTAAAATAATAAAAGCCATGAATAAATTAATTGAGAGATACAGATAAAAATGTATGCGATGTTGATAAGAGATGTAATTAAAAAAGATGTAGATAAGGACGTAGATAATGTAGATAACAGGATACAGATAACGGTACGAAAATAAAGATGTAGATGGAAGTTCAGATAAAGATTTAAAGATGTTGATAAATATATAGACGATAAAATGCAAATAAAAATGTAGTTAAAAATAAAATGATGATGAATATAACTGAACAAAGAGACGCAGAAAATTAAAGGGAGAAGCTTAAGTCGATGAACCTTTGCCCTTTACAGTTCCCTTTATGATTCTCTTTTTAACTTACCGAGGATGGGAAAGGTTAATAAAATAAGATATATTCATTTTGGTATTGACGAATGGAAGAAAAATAATGAGTGAATATTAATTATCTCAAAAATCATCAAAATTATAGAGTTTCGCGGGTTAATCACAGACAGAAAGTATCCATATCACTGCATGTGTGTGTGTGTGTGTGTGTGTGTGTGTGTGTGTGAAAGAGAGAGAGAGAGAGAGAGAGAGAGACCGTGTGTGTGTGTGTGTGTGTGTGTGTGTGTGTGTGTGTGTGTGCTGGGGGGTGCGAGTTAACTTGAAAAAAAAAGCGAAAATGTGATGTCGAGAAAAATCTTTCGTACCTGAGGTGGAGAAATGAATGAGGTCCCGGAGGTGCCTGCATTTATATATATACCTCCTCCTCTTCCTCCTCCTCCTCCTCCTCCTCCTCCTCCTCCTCCTCCGTCACTCGTCTAAGATATATGAATTTCTCGAGGTATTTTTGAGGTCACTATTTTGGTCAACGTTTTCCATTACCACTCTTAAGTCGGTATTCCCAGACACTTCCCTCCCCTCTCATCAACTATTTCTAAAGGCCAGAAAAGAGTCCAGTCGGGTTGTAGTGAGTGTTATTTTTAGGCTCACGGTACAGAAGAAGGGTCAGGCTGCCACCAGGGTCAGAAAACTATTACTGAGAATGATCAAAAGAGTCCAATCGGGTTCTAGTGAGTGTTATTTTTAGGTTCACGGTACAGAAGAAGGGTCAGACTACCACCAGGGTCAGAAAACTATTACTGAGAATGATCAAAAGAGTCCAGTCGGGTTCTAGTGAGTGTTATTTTTAGGTTCACGGTACAGAAGAAGGGTCAGACTACCACCAGGGTCAGAAAACTATTACTGAGAATGATCAAAAGAGTCCAGTCTGGTTCTAGTGAGTGTTATTTTTAGGTTCACGGTACAGAAGAAGGGTCAGGCTGCCACCAGGGTCAGAAAACTATTACTGAGAATGATCAAAAGAGTCCAGTCTGGTTCTAGTGAGTGTTATTTTTAGGTTCACGGTACAGAAGAAGGGTCAGACTACCACCAGGGTCAGAAAACTATTACTGAGAATGATCAAAAGAGTCCAGTCGGGTTCTAGTGAGTGTTATTTTTAGGTTCACGGTACAGAAGAAGGGTCAGACTACCACCAGGGTCAGAAAACTATTACTGAGAATGATCAAAAGAGTCCAGTCTGGTTCTAGTGAGTGTTGTTTTTAGGTTCACGGTACAGAAGAAGGGTCAGACTACCACCAGGGTCAGAAAACTATTACTGACTATGATCAAAACTCCTACGAAAGCCTTGTCAAATGTGTGTGCTTGGGAGCCGAATTGTTTTAAGATTATGGCCCCACTTAGTCCCATACACTCTCGTCTCTGCTGTTGTTGCTTGTCGTCTGTGCAGTTTTGGCAAATTATCTTACTCATACCACTGCATTTTCTTAGTGTCTGACCGATAACTGTTGCAAAAAAGACAATCTCACATCAATAGATAACAGTTTTACCGCTAACTTTAATTTTCTATCGTAATTTGTGTAGGTACGAAAGTTTAAGGCTTCGAAATTATAAATACAATGTGGTGAATACGATAATCTGTCAACGCTGCGTACGTGGAAATAGTAGTTTTTAAGTTGATGTTTTCCTTTATATGGAGATTAACACGAAGGGAAGTATAAGCGACAGAGATTCTTCCGTTCCTTCTTTATTGACAACTCTTCCCAACGTCGCTATATCTCTTACCAACACTAACACCCGTAACTGACCTCTCTTCTGACCTCTCGTTCTTTATTCTCTTTAGCCAGAGCAGCGACTAGAAAGCTTTTATTTTGTTGCTGTTTTTGTTTTGTGCCCTTGAGCTGCCTCCCTTGCCGTAAAAAAAGAGCGCTGTTTTAGATATATGTATTCCAACAGGGGTTTTAGAATACAGGTCCATATCCTTAAACATCTCGGGGCCTTCACACTCACTCTTGTTAGGGATCTCGTAGAGGCTGTGTTAGTATGCCCATGGGTAGCTTTATGAGCCTAGTGATAGTTAGACAAGCGTTCTGCACCATGAATGTGAAAAGGATTATAGAATGTATCTGCATGTGGCCTGTATTCTGAGACGCGTTCGGCTTTCACATTCATTATTTCCAGAGACCAAAAAGGAGATTAATCGGGTTCTCATGGGTTGTTTTTATATATTCATCGTGCAAAACATTGTCCAACTCTCTCTCTCTCTCTCTCTCTCTCTCTCTCTCTCTCTCTCTCTCTCTCTCTCTCTCTCTCTCTCTCTCTCTCTCTCTCTCTCTCTCTCTCTCTCTCTCTCTCTCTCTCTCTCTCTCTCTCTCTCTCTCTCTCTCTCTCCTTAACCCTTCCCATATATCACATCTGGTTGTCACAATATTTCAAGTCTTTTTTCCGAAGCCTTGAAACACTAATGGATGCTCTCACATTTTTTACTCCTCATTAGCGTGAAAGGTGTGCGGCGCAAGTATATTTAGCATGGAAAGGTGTGCATTAGGTGGTGAGGTATTGAGGGCTTGGAGTTGACATGCAGCAGCTTAGCGTCGTCAGCATAATGTGCCAGAGGAGGCGAATGACGTTGCGGAGACGAGTTGATTTCATGTTTGTTTGTTTTCTTTTTTCTTTTTTGTGTGTGTGTGTGTGTTTGAAGTAGTTGGAATGTTGCCTGTTTGTTTTCTTCTTTGTAAGGGCGTTGTGTCTGTCCTTTATTATTGTTTGAAGGCAAGGATGTCTGGCAGTGTTGCGTCATGTTCTGTTGCCGTGTGCGTGGTGGGAAGGAGTGTGTGTGTGCGGGATGGGGGTGGGGGTTCTGTGTGTGTGCGTGTGTGTGTGTGTGTGTGTGTGTGTGTGTTTGTTTTCCCATCTGTCTCTCTGCCTTGTGTAACTAGCAAAATATAATAAGGAAAAGAATAGTATGCATTAAAAAAAAGATACATTTTATTTATGTATCATTTTTACATACATAAATATATTAACTTCTATCCACGGAAGACAAACATCGAAACAAAACACTTGAATTTATCATTACACACTTTTTTTATATATAACAACAGTAGAAACAATAGTAGTAAAGTAGAAGTCGTCGTAGCAGTAGCAGTAGTAAGTAACAGTAGTATCACATTTGTCTAATATAATACTTGGGCAAATTTAAGGCAGTGACAAACCCTCTTATAGGAAAGTAGAAGGACGCCAAATGTATGTGGAATGTGGATATAAAGAACGATATGTGTAGTAGTAGTAGTAGTAGTAGTAGTAGTAGTAGTAGTAGTGAGTGCAAGATGGCGCCACTATAAACACTCGCCTGCGCCAGAACGGGCTGGGCCAACCATCAAGCCCCACCGGGAAGAAGCCTTGGGCCAACCATCAGGCCCCACCGGAAAGAAGCCTACCGGCGCAATAGGCCGCGACGTAAAAAAAAAAAAAAAAAAAAAAAAAAAAAAAAAGTAGTAGTAGTAGTAGAGGTAAAAAATAAATAACAAGCTTAAATTACCCTATCACATGTCTTTATTAAACTTAGGCAACGTTATTTAAGTCTTCATACTAACGAAAAATAAGGGCACAAGTTTAAGAGTAAGAAATGAGTGTGACGAGAATGATATATTTTGATCATGCGTTCAGAGGATGAGATGGAACTTGATAAGAGAGAGAGGGAGAAAAAAAGGTTGGAAGCACTTCGTTTGTGCAAAGGTTTAACATTGCATTGTACGTGACATGAGATTTAGTTAATATGTTTGATATTTTTTTGTGAGATGAGTATTTATAAGGCATACCTATTTATTTTTGTTGTATGATGTTGTAAGTGACATGAGTAAGGAAAGGAAGTTATAGGTTTAGCATATAGGTTTAATATTGTACGTTAGTGTACATAAGATGAGTATATAAAAAGACGTATCGAATTTCTTGAGTCATATTGAATAGGTTTTTTTCTTTTCTTTTTTTTTCTTTTTTTCATGTCCAAGTGTTAATGATTACCAGAGATGTTGGGATGTTTTCACAAGCATTTTCTTTTCCTTTGACATTTTCTCTTGGCGTTGAAGAAACTAATGTCCGTGGAAAGAAATATCGAGACGTAGTTTGAACCATATTTAAAAGTCATTATGTATTTTTTTTCGAGTGTGTATCATTACAGGACAGCCGTTTTGCGTTTTTCTTTCCACCTTATGTTTGTTTCGTTCCCCCGTCTCTTCTGATGTTAATGAAAAAAGGGCGTCATAAATCTTTAACAGGCTTATGGTTCATTTTTTCTATTACATTAATTATCACTGGTCAACAACAAATTTATCGTTTAAGTTTTTTTAGCTGATGTAGGACAATTTTGACGTGCTGAATCCAAAAATCACATTGGTCTTGCTCAATCAGGTCAACTTTTTTATATCTATCGCCACATGATGTTCTTTTATTTTTTTTGCACGTACGGGTATTTTCTATTTTTATGAGGCAAACTTCTTTCTTATTTCTTTGAATAAAAGAGTTCTGAAGAGTTTACATGCTCCAATTTTTTACTAACTGATATTTTTTTATATTTTATTGGGACAACAGTCCGGGTTCACCAAGTACCCGAGCTTTCTGTGCATGTGGAATAGCAGCGACAAAGCTCAGCATTACACGAAGAAGGACTGGCCTGTTCGGGAGGAATTGGCGCCTTGCAGAGCAAGGAACGCCGTAAACAATCCTCTGGTGGACAGAGACAGGATGCTCTTCCCACCGCTGCACATCAAGTTTGGCTTGATCAAACAGTTTACCAAAGCTCTGGGCAAGGATGGTGGCTGCTTTACGTACTTGTGCCACTCTTTTCCAGGACTGACCATGGAGAAGTTGAAAGCTGGCATCTTTGACGGCCCTCAACTCCGTCAGCTCATCAGAGATCCAAAGTTTGAAAACTCAATGAACGAAGTGGAACTGGAACCGTGGAATGCTTTCGTTCTTGTCGTGAAGAACTTTATTGTCAACAAGAAGGCCAGGAACTACGCAGAACTTGTCAGCAATATGCTGACTGCTTTCAGAAACCTCGGATGCAACATGAGCATAAAAATGCATTACTTATTCTCGCATATGGATCGGTTTCCTGAGAATCTGGGATCAATGAGCGACGAGCATGGGGAGAGAGTCCATCAGGACGTGAGGTGTATGGAGACCAGGTATCAGGGACGCTGGGATGCAGTCATGATGAATGATTACAGCTGGACTCTGAAGAGAGACATCCCTACCGCTGAGCATTCTAGGAGTTCGAAGAAACGGAAGTTCACGCCCTGAATTTTGAAAAATGATGACCTACTATCCAATTTACATGAACTTACCTTTATCAATGTCTACTACTCAATGTACACTTATCAACTTTTGTAACATTTAATTAATGAATTGTCTTAGAAAACGATTTTTTTATCTTAAAACCCTATTTCGGATGAGAAATATAAACAAAAATCAACCGAAAATGTCACAAAAATGTAATCTATTTAGTTATAAGGTTGGATTTTCTAAAAATAGATTTAGCACAAATACCTGGCCTGATCGAGAGAAACGGATGTTATTTTCGGATTCAGCGGTGCAAATTGTTCCTAAATCAGTTGAAAAAAATTAGACAACTTACAATTTTTTTTGTAACCCAGTGTTATATTTGCGTCCATGAAGGAAGAGATCCTTTACGGGGATGTTTGGAATGTTACTTTTCTTTGTGTGTTGAGAAGGAGCGAGGAGGAGGAGGAGGAGGAGGAAGAGGAGGAGGAGGAGGAGGAGGAGGGGAAATGAAAGGTTGTGGAGCATAATATTTATTTTTCATCCCTCCCCAAACTCTCTCTCTCTCTCTCTCTCTCTCTCTCTCTCTCTCTCTCTCTCTCTCTCTCTCTCTCTCTCTCTCTCTCTCTCTCTCTCTCTCTCTCTCTCTCTCTCTCTCTCTCTCTCTCTCTCTCTCTCTCTCTCTCTCTCTCTCTCTCTCTCTCTCTCTCTCTCTCTCTCTCTCTCTCTTGTTCGGCACTACCACTCACACTACCATAATCTCTTTTTAAAACTATTTCACTTTATTTCTCTTTGATTTGTCTTTCTTGTAATATATTGCACTTTAAGAATAACTCACTTTTCCATACCGTCTATTATTACACCGTATTGCACTTCGTTATAATAAATTGCTTTATGTTGCATTGCATTTATTTATTCATTATTGCACTGGAAATCACTATGTGTTCTATCTCATCGTGCATCGTTCAGCACATACATATCATACTGAATTGCACCATATATTGCATTCGGGTAAAAGGCGCTGCACTGATTTCCTTCATTCATCAAAGGCCTCGTCATAGAAGCACATCAATACCTGCATAGCACAGAGGTCACGTTGCACAGCGATGACCTACACACAAACTTTGGCAGTACTCAAGTGCTTCGTCCCAGCTCAAGAACCACAGACTCGCATCACTTAACACTACGGACAGAATACCGAGAATGCTCTAAATTAATGTACCCGTAAGACTCGAGAATCTGGAACTGTGTATGTGAAAGTTTATATTTGACGTGTTTCTCAATGTCTTGTGGTCTGTGCGGGAGGTGTTGAAGACTTAATCCCAAAACAATGTGTGCAGAGCCTTTGCTGGCAGGTCAGAAGTTAGATTATACCACACTGCTGAAGAACTTGCTAATTAGTCTTCTTTTCGATGGTCGAGGTTTCAGAAGGCATCGGCAAAGGCAACAATGGTGAGTGTACAGCCTTTTTCCAGTGGCAGGACTTCGCATGACCTAGTAACACGCAATGGTAGTCAGAGGTTTGAAGATTATACTGGCACTAGTGATGGTCTCCTTGAGGATTGGCCGTCTTCCTTTCGATAGTGCAAGGCTTAGAAGACTTAACCATAATCAGTGTGTATATAGTTCCGTCATACAGTGCTTCGGGTGATTTTGGGCGACTCAGTTACACGGCGGTGGCTGAGTGGCTAGCGTGCTGGGTTCACTTTCACCACTCCATGGACAACGTCGGTTCGAATCCCCACGCTACCACCTGGGATTTTTCAGTCATCGCCGAGTGGCCTAAAACTACCCACATGCTGTCCAGAAGACCACCCATCAACCCGGACTCTAGAAGAAACCGTCCAGTGAATCAAGAATGAGTGCCGGGGGGTAGCATGAGCCAAGCATTATTGGGGCCACTATAAAAATTACCTGCGCCATGACGGGCTTGGGCTGATCATCTGGCCCCTGAAGAAAGCCTACCGGCGCTATAGGCGGGGATGTAAAAAGAAAAAAATGTTATACCGCACTGGTGAAGGCCTAGCTGGTTAGTCTTCTCGTTGATGGTGGCAGAGTTAAGAAGATTTAGCCAAAAACAAAGTGTATAGAGCCTCCTTACAATGCTCTGGGGGACATTGGGCGACTCGGTTACATGCGAGGGAATCAAAGTTTAGAAGATCACACTGCACTGGTCGGGGTCGCCTTTTCGTTGATGGGAATCTTGACATTCTCGATCTCCTCTCGCATGGCCGGAAGATATTCGACGGTGGACCTGCGGGTGGAGGGGAAAGAGGTTGAGTTAAGTGCGTGTTAATGCATGTTCAGTCTTTGCATTTCTTTAGGCATCTCCCTCCCCTTTGTGTGGCTTTTTCGTGTGACTTTGTGTCATTCTTTCGTCTCTGTTCTACGTTTTATCTTTCTTTTGACTTTGTACTATTCATATTTTCTTTATCTTTATCTATCTATATCTTTTTTCCCTTAGGCTCTATACTGTTCTTTATTTTACCCATATGTCTATCTATATTTCTCTCTCCTACTCTTATTCACTTATCTTTCCTTGGCATTCTTCTGCATTACAGCTTTTGTGTTTACCTCCTCTTATCCCTTTTATTCTGCATATTCTCCTCCATCTTCTACTTCATCTTTCATCAAAGCCCCGATCCATCCTACCTTTCTTCCCTTCCTTTCTATGCTTCCTCATCGCTACCGTTTATACTTTCCAGTCTCCTCCCCAGTCAATAACTCAGCATTTCCCTCTACACGCCCCCCTCTATCTCTTTCCTTCTTTCTATCCCTTCCTTCCTCTCATATATACTTTCCAACCTCCCCCGTCAGCTTCATCACTCATTCATCTCGGCTTGATCGCTTCTACCATTCATTCTAGCTCTTCCTCTTTCCTCTCTCCTACGTCTTGAACCGCATCCTCTCTCTCTGCACGGCCCTAAAAGCCTCACCTCCTGCGCCAAGGGTTGTAGCAGTAGCCTTGGCCCCTGAAGAAGGTCTCGCCGTCGTGTAGGGTGTCCGGCAGGTCCTGGTCGAGCGTCTCCGGCAACAGAATGCTCACGAGACCTCCGGCGATGGACACGATGCCGATAATGATGAAGGGTACGGCAAACCCAACCTTGGACTGGCGGGGAAATGAAGGAAAATAACGCGTGAGGATGTTTGAAGTTTTGGAGAAGTATCAATGGTGTAAAAAGGGTACTATAAGTGTTTGTAAAGAGACAACTATGTGTGAAAGGAGTTGTTTAGAGCAGTGTATGGATAATGATGGTGAGGAAAAGGAGTTAATGATAAGAAAACGGAGGTAGAGCCGCTTAGGAAGATGATGGTGTGAATAGGAGTTGTTTAGAGATTAAATGGTAAGAAAAATAGTGATGAGAAAAAGGAAGGAGACACGTTTATAAAGGCGATAAAATGAAGGGTTGTGCAAAGAATGACGTTGAGAAAGAGAAGTTAGGCTGCGTTTACACCAAGCGAGTCGCGTCGAGTCGCGTTGCGTCGCGTCATGACGATTCGTGACGCATCATGAATCGCCACCCCAGTTTTAACACTGATTTGTATGGGTTTTTTAAAGAAACCGTTTACATCGGATGCGTCGAGTCACGTCGCGTCGCGTCGAGTCACATATAGGGCTGGACCTATTTTTGACGTCAGTCACAGCGAGTCTGCCGTGGTGCGTTCAAGCATGCTGATGGAACTCCTAATCAACTTAGCTCAAGAGCCCCCTGCTATATATGATTTCAGTGACCCTAACCACCGGGATCGTGATGTCTTCGCTGCTTTATGGAAAGAAGTTTTCAGTTTTACGTATCATCCTGAAGCATGCACACCATTCACTCAACCATTCATACATATGTACATACAATGCACACAGTGTTAAGATTGGGGCCTATCACAAAGCTATGTCAGTAGGACAAGGGACAAGGGGGAGTGGATATATTCATATACTTAATATGAATATTTTTAATATTTGTAAATAACAATGTTCACCATTCACATAGCATCCGTTACGTTCAATCATACTCAAGCATACGCCAAGAAATTATACCCGTCACCAGAAACATGAAGTAAATCATAACTCGCTAATCCCTTCTGGGAGGAAAGCGGCTCACCCAGACACACGAACATCAACTTAAGTATGATAGAAAAAAATAAAAAAATAAAACAACATTAAGAAAAGAACTAAAAAGAAAAGAAAAAGAAAAAGATTTGAAAAACGCCAATAGAAAAGAAAAGAAAAAGAGTAAAAGACCAATGGAAAACAAAATAAATAAGATAAATTAACATAAAAAAAAAAAACGAAAACATGCATCCATTCCCCATGAAATCAAATGGGTCATTGAGTACTGACTTGAACGGAGTTGCGTCAGTATGAATCGCCTCAAATGACTTGACGTGACTCGACTCGACGCGACTCGCTTGGTGTAAACGCAGCATTATTATTATTAATAGGTAAAGACGCGATTAAAGATGATAATGATGAGAAATGGAGATAACAGTGATAAAGTGGAAGTTAGAGGCGTAAAGAGATAAAAGATTAAGAGAGTTTATTGTATGAAGAAAGAATTAGTGGCAAGAAGGAGGAATATGATTAGAGGCATGATAAAAAAAGTTAGTGATCAGATAAATGGAGTAAAAGAATACGGAAGGATGATTAGGTTTTTTTTTTACAGTATGATAATGTTATAGTAGTTGTAATTATATCAGTGCATTATTATTATTATTATATATCACCATGGATTAGAAATGCATGTAGCAGTGGAAAATACCCACTTCAGATAGATCACGCCACCGTCTATAGGAATGTCATCCGTCTTGATATGTGTAACGAGCATTCCGTCAACTTAGAGGCCACCTTGACGTACGTGACCAGTTGTAACTTCATTATTTTCCACGTCTCTAATCTCACTCCTTCCTGAGAGCCCAACTGATACAGACCTACGGTCTCGGCTCTCTCCAACGCCCCTGTATTTAGGTTAAGAATATATTCACCTAAGGCAGCGAGTGTTTCCCTTCACGCCTTGTTCGTCCACCAAGACCCTGTCTGAGCTGCTCGCAACCAAGCCACCACCGTTACAATAAGATAGGGACACACACACACACACACACACACACACACACACACACACATATACACACACACGCACACACACACACGCACACACACACACACGCACACACACCACAACACAGCACAACACAACACAACACAACACAACACAACACTCCTCTCCTCATTCTCTCCTCTTCCTCTTCTTTCCCATCCCTTCCCTTCCCTTCCCTTCCCTTCCCTTCCCTCCCTCCCTCCCTTCCTTCCTTCCCTCCTTACCCTTCCTCCCTTCCCTTCCTTTCCTTTCCTTTCCTTCCCTTCCCTTCCCTTTCTCTCCCTTCCCTTCCCTTCCCTTTCTTTCCCTCTCTCTTCCCATCCCTTCCCTTCCCTTCCTTTCCTTTCCTTTCCCTTTCCTTACACTATACCATACAACACAAGACTATGCAGTAACACAAGCAACAACACTCACCAGGTACACGATATAAGGGGAGAGGAAGACGGACACGTAGCCCATGGTGTGAATGGCCCCGGAGCCGAGTCCGCGCGCCACCGTGGGCAGCACCTCAACCGGGTACTGCTGGGCCACGTTCATGGACATAGTGATAAGGAAGCGTCCCATCACCTCCAGCCCGAGCACCGTCAGGGAGTACTCTGTAGGGGAGAGGGAAGAGAGAGTAAGCGTGGAGGATGTGTTGCTTTGGTATGTAGATTTCTTTCGGTAGTCCAATTCCTTTATGCAAGAGTTAACCCGAATGTTTCCCTGCTCTCCTTATTGCATCTGCACACAAGTTTAATATTTTATTGTACTTAGCAGTTCACTGACTTGTATTGCCCCTATTGTAGTGTATTCTTGATTTTGGTCAAAGAAAAATAATGTTAGTCAGTGGTAGAAAAAAAAGTTAGCGGTGAGTGCGATGTATTTAGAAAAGTAAAAGAGTGGGAGATTGAACTTCAGGCTGAAAAAAATAGGAGGAAATTGTTAGCCATTGAAAGAAACAAAACGTCCGAGGCTTTTACCGATGCCATGCCAGTTATTCCACACCCCGTCGTCTTGTGAGGGTGTTCAGAAGTCGTTCAGTGCCCTCATTATTAGCGTCTAGTATTCTCGTGTTTGATTGGCTGCTGGTATGCGCTCTCACACACACACACACACACACACACACACACACACACACACACACACACACACCACTTTGCCCATTCTCTTCACTCATTCCCTTCCTCCACAATAGCTTCTAAACACCCTTCCATACACGCACAAACACTCCTCCTCCTCCTCCCCTATCCACACACACCCCTCTCCCCCCCACGATCACCCACTGCTTAAACCTACCCCCCAGCCCCCACATACACCCACCCCCTCACACACATACCTTGGGGCACAGCCGTGATCACCAGGCAGACGCAGCCGCTCAGCACTAGGCTCCAGACGGTGGTGTGTCGGCGGCCCAGCTTCTCCAGCGTCACCATGGTCAGCAGGTCGGCGGGGAACTCCACGGCGCCCACGATGGTGAAGGTCACAAAGAAGTTAGGCCCGATGTGTTCCGCGTTGCGAATGTGGGCGTCGTAGGCGAGGATGATCACCATCCTGGGAGGGAAAAGGGATGTTAGGAGGGATTAAGTATGGCTAGAGCGAGGTTACTTTAGTTAAGGTTAGGTATGAGCGGAGTACGGGCTGAAATACTGTGCTGAAAGGCGCTACAGATGAGTGGGATAGTTATTTTTTGCTTATTTTGTACCCACTGCCCAGGTAGGTTCTCTTGAGGGACCTGCTGGATGGCCCCAGGTCGTTGGTGACGCAGACAAGCATTTTTAAGTGGCTGCCGTGATGCATGACTGTTTCTTGGCCCATGCTGACCCCGGGTGAACTTCTTGATCAAAATCAGTAAAGTAAGGTTTGACTGAAGGTCTGGACAGCATGTAGGTACTCTTCCGCCACTCGGCGACGGTTGAATCGGTTGGATTTGAACCCAGGTCCGTGGGATTACCGCGTCCTCGGACTGTTCATTCGCCCACCGCCTCCGCCAAAGGGGAGTGTGAGTATTGCGTGTGATAGTAATTGAACGTAGGATTAGTTATGAGAAAAGGATTGTATAATAGGCTTCGAAGAAGTTAATAGAGCTAGGAGAAGTATAGAGAATGATTATAATGATGATGAATGGATAGGGAGCTTAGGTGAAACCTATACTCTCTCTCCTACCACACATACTCACTCACTCACTCACTTACTCACCACGTGATACAGAGTACAATGAACCGCAGCCTCAGCACGGGAGTCCTGAAAAGGTCCAGGATGGTCACCGACTCCTTCTTCTCCTCCATCTGCTTCTCACCGAAGAGCTGAAGGGGGGACGAACGATAGATGAAGGAACGAGGCGAAGAAAAGTGCCGCCGTATTATTGGACATTTCGACGCTTGGGCACACACATTTGATAAGGCTTTCGTAGGAGTTTTGGGCATTTCCAGAAGCGGTTATTTGACTCTGGTGGTAGTCTGGCCCTTCTTCTGTACCCTTAACCTAGAGAAACACTCATGAAAACCCGAATGATCTCCTTTTCGGCCCTTGGAAATAGTTGACGTGAGGACCGAAAGCGTCTAACAACACAGGCCTTAGACTGTAAAGGGAAACTACTAGATGCAGAGTGACAAAGGAAAAAAGAGGAAACACACACACACACACACACACACACACACACACACACACACACACACACACACACACACACACCTCGAAATCCTTAACCACGTCAGCATTCAGCTCCTTCTTGTTGACCTTCGCTGCCTTCTCTAGAATCGTGACCGTCCTCTCCAGCTTCCCTTGACTCAGCAGCCACCGCGCTGACTCCGGGACCAACCTGCGAACACCCCCTCATTACCTGCTGACTCGTGCTGAACTTAACCTTACACACAGTACCTCACTCCCTTCCTCTCCCCCTCCCTCGTTCCCCCCATCGCTGACTTTCTTTTAATAATTCATCTTATTTATTTCACCCTTCTTTATCTTTGTATTCCTTCTCCTCCTCCTTTATTTCATTGCCTTCCCCTCAAAATGCTATTACTTCTATTTCCTCCTTAATTAAATACAACAACAAAATATTCAATAACTTACAACACTATCAGATATAATTATAAACTAAATCAGTACCCTTACACACACACACACACACACACACACACACACACACACACACACACACACACACACACACACACACACACATTCCCTACTGTGATCTATCTCATTTCCTATATTTCCACGTTCATTTCACCTTACTACCCTCTCTTTTTTTCTCTTCTTCTCTACCATTTTTCTCTTTCTTCCTTCCTCTTTTATCGTGTTTGCTATTCCTACACAACTTTTCATTTCCTCGTCCATCTTCCTCTTTTCTGTCCACCCACCCCCACCCACCCTCTCACCCTCTCACCCCCATACGTACCAGATGAAGGACACGGCCACGAGTTGAGGGACGTGCATGGCCAGGGCGAAGAGTGTCCAGTTAGCTAAGTAGACGGCGAGCCACGGCATGACGCAGAGCCCGGCCGTCAGGAAGACCATGATTGGCACGTTGGCCATGATGGTGCGGTACTCGCTCGACACGTACTCCAACACTGAGGAGGGAAGGCGTCAGTAGTAGTAATAGTAGTAGTAGGAGGAGGAGGAGGAGGTGGAGGAGGAGTAATAGTAGTAGTTGTTGTGGAAGTGATATGTTGTAAAAGGTATGAAAGGGTGGTTGTAGTAATGGTAGTAGTAGTAGTAGTAGTAGTAGTAGTAGTGGGAGGAGGAGGAGGAGAAAAAGTAGTAGTAGTAGTAGTAGTTGTGACTCTAGTGTATTGTAAAAGCGACCTGCGAAGTAGTGTAGTACGAGTAGTATACGTGACTGTAGGTATTGGCAACAGTAGTAGCAGTAGTATTGGTGGTTGTAGAGGTTTCGCCGCGACACATGACCCATTACTACCAAAATCTTATCCGTGCAAAGTACACAGCTGACACCCTTTACAGCACCCTCAGTAAAATTAGCATCAGCACCTGCATCAACAGTCAACACCCCAAGAGAGGCTGACCTAGAATCCGATCAACGTCAACACCCAAGGAAACACAGACCACGATAGCTTTCCCTGGCGCCACTAACACAGGATATAGGTCATTGTGCAGTGTGTGTTGTCGGCCATGCACACCCTCCCTGCCTCACCCTTCACCCCCCATTGATCCCCTGCTTCACCATTACGCTCTCTCCCCCTATCTCTCTCCCCTGTCCTTCCTCTTCCTCCTCATCCCGCCCACATTTAATGCCTTCTTTCTCTCCCTTCCCTTTCTCTTCTCCTCATCACACCCACCTCTAATTTCTTCTTTCTCTCCCTTCCCATTGTCCCTTCTCATTTTTCTTTCCCATCCTCCTTTCGCCCCCATCGAGTAATTCCTGCTTTATCTCCATTTCCATTTTCCCTTCTCATTTCCCCTTCCCAATTTCCCTTCATCATTTATCCCTCCTCCCGTAACCTTGTTTTTCTTCTACTTTTTTTTGTTATTGTTTTATTTTCTATATTTTTCGTCTTATTTCTGATTCTTCTTTTCATCCTCCTTTTCCTTTTCTTCCTCCTTCTCCTTCTCCTTTTGCTTTTTCTCCTCTTCTCTTCATCGTTCTCTTAAAACCTTTCCCGTCCCTTCCTACCACCCACTACACTCCTCTCCTGTCCCTCTATCCTTTCCCTTTCTCCCTGCCGCCACTCACGTAGGATATAGACCACCATGTAGTGTGTGTCGTAGGTCATCCCCACCAGCACTCTTAGGACCGTGAAGGAGGTGAAGGAGGTGGCGAAGGCGGACGCGATGCCAGCCAAGGCGCCCATGAGGTTGGTGAGCACGATGATGGGGAGGCGGCCGAAGTAGTCAGCCGCCCAACCGAACACCGGGGAGGCGATGAAGGCGCCGGCGAAGTATAGGGACTGGGCTAGCGTGGGCCGCCAGTCCTCCTCGCAGACCCAGTTCAGCTGCGGAGAGATGAGATTGTTAGAGGAGGAGGAGGAGGAGGAGGAGGAGGTGGAGGTGGAGGGATGGCTAGAAAAGAAGGAGAAGGAAAAGAGGAGAGCAAGATAAGGAGGAAAAAAGAGATCGATGGAGAGAAGAGGAGGAAAAAGGAAGAGGAGTTGGAGAAGGAGGAAGGAAAGGAGAAGGGGGAGGAGGAGGAAAAGAAGAATGAGAAATTTGGCGAAAAAGAGGAAGAAAAAAAAGAAAAAAATAGAACAACAAGAACTAGAAGAACAGGAACAAGGACAAGAAAGAGAACGAGAACAAGAAAACGGAGGAAGTAAAAGAGCAAGAGCGAGAGGAAAAAGAAGAAAAAGGAGAAGAAAGAGAGAAAGTACTTTTAAAAGATACCAATACTGACGGTGGTGTTGTTGTTGTTGTTGGTGGTGGTGATGGTGGTTGTGGTGGTAGTGGTGGTGGTGGTGGTAGTGGTGGTGGTGGTGGTGGTAATAATAATAATAATGCAGGTCAATATGGCGGTGGTTGTGGTTTTGGTGGTGGTGGTGCAGGAAAATATAAATTTGGTGATGGTGGTGATCAGGTTGGCGGCGGCGGTGGTGGTGGTGGTGGTGATACAGGTGGTCGTGTCTTACCTGCGAAGTGATGGTGGGGTAGTAGAGGGAGGAGTAGTCGTAGAACCAACCATGTGTACAGGTGGTGGTGGGCCAGCTGGTGTTGTGCCAGCTGGCGTTGGTCTCTATCACCTGGGAGACGGAGGGAGTGTTAGTGGTGGTGGTGGTGGTGGTGGTGATGGAGGTGGTGGTGGTGATGGTGGTAATGGAGGTGGTGGTGGTGATGGTGGTGATGGAGGTGGTGGTGGTGATGGTGGTGATGGAGGTGGTGGTGGTGATGGTGGTAATGGAGGTGGTGGTGGTGATGGTGGTGATGGAGGTGGTGGTGGTGGTGTGATTTACTCTCTGTTGTCACTGTTATTATAGTTTCTTATTTATATATGGACTATCACGTATCACCTAGTAACCTTGCTTCCCTCTCTTCCGTTCTATCCACACTAAAAGGTCTTATCAAGGAACTAGATTTGTCCTGCATCATCCCCTAGATAGTATTGGTTTTCCTCCTCCCCACTGCGACTTAGATAAGCACCGAGGCCACGCCTTTATCATATGGCCTCAGTTTTATTTTTCACCTATCTCGGCAAAGTCCATTTTCGGCACTTATTGTAGGTTCTCGTGACCCCCAAATAGCTTTCATCTACTCACTGCGACGGAGATTAGCACCGAGGCCACGCGTACTTATACCATATGCCCCTAACTCTATCTATTACCAACCTCTGCAAAATCCACGTCGTATCTCCGGCACTGCTCGTAGGCTCCCGTGGCCGCGTCCCTGGGCACGGTGAGGTCCCTGAGTTGGTCCGTAGTCAGGTTGAGGTGGTCGAGGCCTTCCGGCGGAGCACACCAGTGGGGCGGCGCGAGGGTCATGAAGATTTGGCCGAAGTAGACGAAGACCAACATCACGTTCATGTAGCAGTTGACGAAGAACAGGACCTGAAGAGTGGAGGCTTGTCAGGGGGTGGTAGTGGAGTAGTGGTTGTTTCTTGGAGTACTTCAGAATAGAAATGGGATAACAGTAAACGAAGAAAAAGGCATTAAGTATGGAATGTTGTGAAAGGATGGTATTGAATTTCCATTTCATTTTCCATTTTCTTTCTTTTTCATCTACATTCAGTTTCCCTTCATCATCATTTTCGCCATGTATATCATCATTCATTTACCCTTCATCAATTTATTCATCTTCATTCATTTTCCCTTCATCTTCATCATTCCATTCCTTTCCATGTCCTCACTAACCGTTTCCCTTTTGTCTCATCAACACCAGAGAGCAGTTAAGCATGCTCTCTAAAGACAGTTCCTCTCTCTTTCTACACCACACTACATTCACGAAACACACACACCTTTTCCCAAAATTCAAAATTCAACATGGCGAAAAAAATAACTGCCTCGGAGTCCCCACCTGGGGGGGGAGACCATAAATTCCCCCAGGGAGGACTCCCCTTCTGGCTGCCGACTTGAGAGGTGTTCTGATAACTCCTCGAACCTCCTCCTTATCAATTTCTGCAACATTCTCGGTCTCCGTTCTAATTTTCATTCTGTGGAACACCATCTCTCCTCCTCCAAACCTCACCTTCTCTTCCCCACCGAAACACAGGTTTCTGAGGCTACTAACAGCAACCTCTACTCTGTTCCCTCCTCCTATCTCTATCCTAAATTTCAATCCAAAGCTGGATGTTGCGCCTACGTGCGCAACGACATCACTTGCTCTCGTGCCCACGACCTTGACTTTTCTGAATTTTCCACCATCTGGCTAAGACTTCATTGTCATTCTACTACTAAATACATCTGTGCCGTTTATCTCTCACCTAACTCTACTAACTATGTAAAACTCTTTGACCCTTGACCCACTCTCCCTTCGTTGAAATCTCCATCTTGGGAGATTTCAATGTTCACCACCAGCTTTGGCTTTCATCCTCTTTCACTGACCAGCCTGGTGAACAAGCCTACAACTTTGCTCTCCTCAACGACCTAGAGCAGTTGGTTCAGCACCCTACTCGTATTCCCGACCGTCTTGGAGACAGGCCCAACATTCTAGACCTCTTCCTTACCTCTAATCCTACTGCTTACTCTGTCAAACTGTTCTCTACGTTGGGCTCCTCCGATCATAACCTTATTTCTGTATCCTGTCCTATCGCTCCTGTACATCCTCTGGACCCACCAAGGAGGCGATGCTTCTGGCATTTTGCTTCAGCTCGGTGGGACGACCTGAGAATGCACTTTTCCGATTTCCCGTGGAATGATTACTGCTTCCAGGAGAGAGACCCCTCTGTGTGTGCTCTGCGCATCACAGAGGTGATTGTCTCTGAAATGGAGGCATACATTCCACGTACTTTCTCTACTCCTCATGCTAAAAAGCCTTGGTTTAATCACGCTTGTTCTCGTGCTATTAAAGATAGAGAGGCAGCTCACAAAAGGTTTCAGAGCCTTCGAACTCCAACTAACTTTGATCTATACATTGCAGCCCGGAATCGTGCCAAATCTATTCTCCGACTTACCAAAACTTCTTTTATAAATAGAAAATGTCAACACCTTGCTTCTTCTAATTCTTCTCGTGACTTCTGGCATATAGCCAAAATATCTCCTCCAATTTCACTTCTTACTCTTTCCCTCCTCTCCTTAACCCTGACGGCAGCACTGCCGTCTCATCTGTCTCTAAGGCTGAACTCTTCGCTCAAACTTTCTGTAAGAACTCCACCTTGGACGATTCTGGGCATATTCCTCCTACTCATCCCCACTCTGACTCCTTTATGCCTGTTATTAAGATTCTTCCTAATGATGTTTTCTATGCCCTCTTTGGCCTCAACTCTCAGAAGGCTTATGGACCTGATGGAGTGCCTCCTATTGTCCTTAAAAACTGTACTTCTGTGCTGACACCCTTCCTGGTCAAACTCTTTCGTCTCTGCCTATCAACATCTATCTTTCCTTCCTGCTGGAAGTATGCCTTTGTACAGCCTGTGCTTAAGAAGGGTGACCGCTCCAATCCCTCAAACTACCGCCCAATAGCTTTACTCTTATGTCTATCTCAAGCTTTTGAATCAATCCTTAACCGGAGGATTCAAAAGCACCTTTCCACATCTAATCTTCTATCTGATCGCCAGTATGGATTCCGCAAAGGGCGTTCTACTGGCGATCTTCTTGCTCTCTTAACTGACTCCTGGTCATCCTCTCTTAGCAGTTTCGGTGAAACTTTCTCTGTTGTGCTAGACATATCGAAAGCCTTCGATAGAGTCTGGCACCAGTCTTTGCTTTCTAAACTGCCCTCTTTCGGATTCTATCCCTCTCTCTGTTCCTTTATCTCCAGTTTCCTTTCCGGCCGTTCTATCTCTGCGGTGGTAGATGGTCACTACTCTTCCCCTAAACCTATCAACGGTGGCGTTCCACAGGGCTCTGTCCTATCACCCACTCTCTTCCTGTTATTCATCAATGATCTTCTTTCCATAACAAACTGTCCTGTCCACTCGTACGCCGACGAATCCACTCTGCATTATTCAACTTCTTTCAATAGAAGACCATCAAAACAGGAAGTACACAACT
Organism: Eriocheir sinensis; assembly: GCF_024679095.1. Classification (NCBI taxonomy): domain Eukaryota; kingdom Metazoa; phylum Arthropoda; class Malacostraca; order Decapoda; family Varunidae; genus Eriocheir; species Eriocheir sinensis. Next base: position 1,590,356 of record NC_066527.1, on the reverse strand, counting down.
CCAGACTGGAGGCTGCAGAACGCTTAACCTCAAACCTTGCTATCATTTCTGATTGGGGCAGAAGGAACCTTGTGTCCTTTAATGCCTCAAAAACTCAATTTCTCCACCTATCAACTCGACACAATCTTCCAAACAACTATCCCCTATTCTTCGACAACACTCAGCTGTCACCTTCTTCAACACTAAACATCCTCGGTCTATCCTTAAATCAAAATCTCAACTGGAAACCTCACATCTCCTCTCTCGCTAAATCAGCTTCCTCGAGGTTGGGCGTTCTGTATCGTCTCCGCCAGTTCTTCTTCCCCGCGCAGTTGCTATCCATATACAGGGGCCTTGTCCGCCCTCGTATGGAGTATGCATCTCACGTGTGGGGGGGCTCCACCCACACAGCTCTTCTGGACAGAGTGGAGGCTAAGGCTCTTCGTCTCATCAGCTCTCCTCCTCCTACTGATAGTCTTCTACCTCTTAAATTCCGCCGCGATGTTGCCTCTCTTTCTATCTTCTATCGATATTTCCATGCTGACTGCTCTTCTGAACTTGCTAACTGCATGCCTCCCCCCCTCCCGCGGCCCCGCTGCACATGACTTTCTACTCATGCTCATCCCTATACTGTCCAAACCCCTTATGCAAGAGTTAACCAGCATCTTCACTCTTTCATCCTTCACGCTGGTAAACTCTGCAACAATCTTCCTTCATCTGTATTTCCTCCTGCCTACGACTTGAACTCTTTCAAGAGGAGGGTATCAGGACACCTCTCCTCCCGAATTTGACCTTGCTTTTGGCCACCTCTTCTGATTCTTTTATGGGAGCAGCGATTAGCGGGCTTTTTTTATTATTATTGTTTTTTTTTGTGTGTGCCCTTGAGCTGCCTCCTTTGTTGTAAAAAAAAAAATTGTCACTTCATCCTTATTAAATTCCCTTCTTCAAATTCCCCAAACAACCTCACGATGACGACTTCAGGACCAAACAGTGAAGCCACCCAATGAACTCAACACAGCTGGAACAATGAGCAGGTACAGGAAGGCACTTACCATCTGGTACCTGCCGAAGCCGCCGATGTGGTCGAAGATGTCGTCAAAGGTGTTGATAGCCATGGTGGTGGAGGAGGTCAAGTCAGGTCACGTCAAGTCACGCAGGTCTCAGGGTACGGAACAAGACGCGTTAGGTCAGGTCAGGTGAGGTCAGTTTGCCAAGACTCGAATCTGAAATTTTAAAGAAGTTGATAGTTTTAGGTTTATTTCGTTACAGAGAGAGAGAGAGAGAGAGAGAGAGAGAGAGAGAGAGAGAGAGAGAGAGAATCTAAACGGGAGTATAAAGAGCCAAAAAATAATCTGCTTGAATTGACGAGGTTGAGCTGTAGAGTGAGAGAGAGAGAGAGAAGAGAGAGAGAGAGAGAGAGAGAGAGAGAGAGAGAGAGAGAGAGAGAGAGAGAGAGAGAGAGAGAGAGAGAGAGAGAGAGAGAGAGAGAGAGAGAGAGAGAGATTGCTTGACCGTGAGAAACATATATTTTGGCCATCAGTTACGCTCGACTCAAACATAAAGACCGGATCCGATTTCATGATTACCACGTTGCGAAATTTTGCCAGAGGAGAGAAAAAAATAATAAATTGTTACCTTGATAAAGAAAAAATACGTGATGCAATTCTTCTCCCTCCTCCTCCTCCTCCTAATTCTCCTCCTCCTCCTCCTCCTCCTCCTCCAAACCCTCCTCCTCTCCCTCCTCTTTTATCCACTCAACATGTCCTTCTCAGCCTTCTCTTCCAAGTGATATCTGCAGAAGTAGTAGTAGCAGTAGTGGTGGTGGTAGTAGTAGTAGTAGTAGTAGTAGTAGTAGTAGTAGTAGTAATAGTTGAAGTGGTGGTGACAGACTGACGGACAAGCGTGCCCTGAAGTGACTTGATTCTTCGTCTACGTTGCCCTCTTATTATTCTCTCTCTCTCTCTCTCTCTCTCTCTCTCTCTCTCTCTCTCTCTCTCTCTCTCTCTCTCTCTCTCTCTCTCTCTCTCTCTCTCTCTCTCTCTCTCTCTCTCTCTCTCTCTCTCTCTCTCTCTCTCTCTCTCTCTCTCTCTCTCTCTCTCTCTCTCTCTCTCTCTCTCAACACATCCTTCAACTAAATATTCACTACAGTAGAAATGGAAAGTTATGGTGGTATTTGACTAATATCATTTCAACTAGTGTGGACTATAGGACCTGTGTGGTCTGAATATCTATGTAAATCTTTGTTCAAGTCTTCGTTAGGTATTACCGGTGTGTGTGTTGTGACTTGCAAGGTGTTACCGGTGTGTGTGTTGTGACTTGCAAGGGCGTTGTGGCTCCTGGGGATGTTGATGATAGCCAGGTGCAGGTGTGTGATGGGAAGGAGGCGGTGAAGAGCTGGTATAACTCTGGCAGTGACGATGGGCAGTATTTAAACTCTTCGTACACTAAAAAATCGATCCAGAAGGCACGCCCTCTCCCTTACCCTCCCTCCACTGTAACATTACCTTAACTCCAGCCTCCAGATCCAGCCAATCACATCCCATTGCCTTACAGGAGGGGGCTTGGTATCTGGGTCAGTTTTGCTTAATCTATGTTGACTTTCAATGCGTGAGGGTGACTTGGACGTTAGATAACTCGTCTCATCTTTATCTTAATCGTCTGATAGTAATGAGGTTAAAATCAAGGCAAGTATAGAGAGGTATCGTCACTCTCATAGAACGTGAAGAACCAAATTTTGAAATGAGCTTTTTTATTAGGACCTCTCGGATGTTTTTTTATGTTATAAACTACTACAACAAAATAAAATAAGATGTGGAGTTTTTGTTATATACCCTATGAAGCAATAATTGTCGGTGAATAAAAAATATAGAGAGAAATGTTCACGGCATCTCATCCTGGACGATGATTGGCTGGCGTCTCGATAAGCTCCGCCCCTTCCTCGAGCCTAATTAAGCCCCGCCCCATCCTCGTTGTCTGCCCAAACCAATGACTTCACACACCTCACTCCCACCCTGCTTCCTGACCCCAACATTAATTTTTACGAAAAACAGACCACCATCATCTTCCTGAGAAGATTCTGCATCACACTAGCATAAAATTGTAACAATAATGTAAAATTACACATACGAAAATCCGAGTTAAATGAAGTAGGGAATAAATATTTTCTTGTACTTATTTCCCTTCAACCCCTTAGTACTCAGCTGGTTTTCGTCGCATCACTTTTATAAGCACAGATTCTAAATCTGCATGCAGATCTAGAATCTGTGCTTATAAAAGTGATGCGACGAAAACCAGCTGAGTACTAAGGGGTTGAAGGGAAATAAGTACAAGAAAATATTTATTCCCTACTTCATTTAACTCGGATTTTCGTATGTGTAATTTTACATTATTGTTACAATTTTATGCTAGTGTGATGCAGAATCTTCTCAGGAAGATGATGGTGGTCTCAGGTTTTCGTAAAAAATAATGGGGTCAGGAAACAGGGTGGGAGTGAGGTGTGTGAAGTCGTTGGTTTGGGCAGACAACGAGGATGGGGCGGGGCCAAGGGTGAAGGCTATAGGAGTTGCCAACGAGTGATTTCCTCCCGCCTGTATGACGATACCTTCTCTATACTTGCCTTGGTTAAAATAACACTTATGTTTGTTGTAAAGTGTATGTTGGATAATTAGAAGTCTTCTGTTTAGGACACTGCTGATCAGCTCTAGATCACTGCCCGGATCTGAATCTGATCTGGATTCGCTCTGGGTGAAGCCAAGTATAGAGAGGTATCGTCACTCTCATAGAACATGAAGAAACAAATTTCGAAATTAGCTTTTTTATTAGTACCGCTTGGATGTTTTTTTATGTTACAAATTACTACAATAAAATTAAATATGATGTGGATTTTTTGTTATATATCCTATGAAGCAATTATCGGTGAACTGGCGAGTCTAATGGTACAAACATAAATTGTCTGTCATGTGTCTGAGGCAAGATATAACGAATAAAACATGAACATGTACCACGAGAGCATCCATTACACAGCCTCTCCCCTCCCAATAAGCCAGAGAGCGAGTCAGTCATCAGCGGCCTCTTTACAAATTGTCTGAAGGCGGCATGGCTCTCACTTTATCTCTTTATCTTATCGTTATATCTTGCCTCAGACACAAGACAGACGATTTCTGTTTGTACCATTTGACTCGGCAGTGAATGCAGAACTTTCAATACTCAGCGAAAAAATAGCAATAACCAATAATAAAGACGATTCGGTGAGTTGCAGTGAAAGCTGTGTTCCAAAATGTTTATAACACTATTTATTTGTAATTATATCCTGAGTAAGTTTTTAAAGGAATACTGTTATAAACGATTACATTTCATAAAAGAATGTCTCCTGAACGGAACGCAGTTGTCAAATTATAGTTAGAAGATACTGTAAGCGAACTGCAGAAGTATTTATGAGAATGTGTCATTGTGCGGGGCAGGTGAGGTGAGTAGGAGTCTCAGCGCGCGTGACGTCACTACCGCCGCCCCCCCCCCATGCGCGGGCAGAGGGTTGTCTGGTCTGGCTGACTGTCGGTGGAATTCTCAAACTATCTTTTCCCCCTTCACGCGAGGAAACCAGGCTTCGTGGACCAAACGGCATTCTCAGTGACGAGGAGGGTCTTTGATGCAGCGCGCGAAGCGGCGAGCGGGAAAAAAAATGAACTAATTTCCTCTCTTGACGAAAAGGAGGTGAAGGCCCGCTCTTTAGTCTCAACTATTCACAACAGTTATCTTTTTGAGCGTTTGTAGGGCGGGCACTTCGAACCATAAGCATGAATTAAGATGGCTGGGATGAATTTTAAAGTGACGGACAAACAGGCTTTCTCCGGGCGCTTGTTTCACAAGTCTGTATGAATATGTGGTGGTATTTGGTACTCCGTGCTGGGCTTACCACAGCCAATCTACAAACTCGTGACGTCACCTGTGGGTGGAGCTTAGCAAAGTTCAGCAATATACATGATACCATTTTCCACCCACTGATAGGAGCTCTAAAGCTAGTTAAAATATATTTATAAGTGAGAAATAACGAAGGGAGAAAGAGATGTCTCATGGAACAGGAGGAAAATAAAGAAAATAAAAGCAGTTTATTCTAACGAGGTCTCTTAAGCTCCGCCCACAAGTAACGGGATGATATGAAAGCGAAGCAAACATAGCCATGGGTACCAACCAATTAAATGCATCAATGTAAAATTTCTGCTATATATAATGTATGTCACTGTATCAAGCTTTGTTTACATAAATATTAGTCACACTATATAATCCATTATAGAAATGTACCTAAATTGCATTAAGGTTTCGGTTTTCAACGTTTGTTTGATTTACAGTAGTACCAACACTACACGGAAAGATTGTTTCGAAGGTTAGGGACTGGGCATACCCTTCAACGGAAACACACTCTCTAAGCGACGCTTCGACGAAGAGGGAAGAGCTTCACTGAGAATATGGCTGTGTGTGTGTATGAAGACTGTGCCCCGCCCCATCCACGAAGCGCGACGTTTTATCGCTAGTGTCTTCTACATTTTCATATTATGGGGCATGGTTTCGTGTGCTGTGGCCTCGTGGCCAGTGAAATGGGAGAACAAAAGAAAATTTATAACCTTTCAAAGCTTTCCAGGGAACAGAAAACTTAGAAAAATATGGATAGAGGCCTGCAAAAGAAAGGACATGCGAAAATACGGCGACGTGAAGAAGTGCCATTATATTTGTTCAATGCACTTCAGTGTTCAGTGTTTCAATTTCCACCTGACAAATGAAAAGATAAAGCTCTCCATAACATCATAGTCCTGCCCAACGCTGAACCTGCCAAGACTGGAGAACACCACCAGAAACTGCATTTTATATGAAGAACACAGAATGAATATTGATAATATGTATTGATAATAATACACCATGGCGGGTACAGAATTTCATACAAAAATTTATGAGGTCAAATTTTTGGATATATCTTAACTGTTATAATGTTGTAAGATTACCTGTAGATGGTTTCTTTAAGTAGCCTCATTCATATCAGGATCATCTTAAAGGAGAAAGCGACAGGGTAAGTGATATTTTGAAGGTTGCATTGCTATTATTGTTAATATTAGCCTACTATCATTATTGTTAATATTATTACCATCGTTATTATTATTATTATTAATATATTATAGCTATAATTATGATAATCAATATCATTGTCATCATTACTGTTATTGTTATGCATGGCATAGCTGCCTTAATTTTTATCACGGAATTAGTAGGCTATTTAATATGAAAAATTTAGAAATATTTTAGTTATTACAAAAAGAGAGCAAATGGCGTTAAAAAAAAAAAAAATAATAAATTCGATAGGTAGCTCATCGAAATTATTGTTTAAGTTTGTTTTGCTATAATTGATAATCTATATAGTTCTGTCCTTGACTTTTATACTGTGTGTGGGTATGTGTATAAACCTACTATTATAGTTATGTTTTATATAGGGTCCAAACAGAGCTCATTATGTCCTGTCTCCATATCTATATTTGTTCACTTTCTCTTTAAATTTGTTCACATTTTGAACCTCAACAATCACCTCTTCACTCAAGCTGTTCCAGATGTCAATTAATACTTCGATATTGGAAACTGTACCACGGGGATCTTAATCGCTCAAACATATTACTCTTGCTGTGTTTCTTTGTACTAGTGCAGTGCCCGTGCCCGGTAACGCTACCTGGCACAGTGTATATACTGTATGTGTACCTTACCGGTACTGATATATATTAAAGACCCCTTGGACTGGGCAGTCGTCTAATGTTGTTGAGGTCACACCCTACACCAACATAATGTGTTTCTCTGTGTGCGTGTGTTGTATATTGGATTAAATCGTTTGTATAGGTATGTGATGCCATGTAAATAATAAATTTCATATGAAAAATCGATGTTCTTATCATTACAGCTCCATATTTTTACTTATAATGCAGTGTGCAACGAGGAAGGGGCGTGGCCAAGCGTGGCTAGGCTAAGAGTTGCCAACGAGTGATTTCCTCCCGCCCGTATGACGATACCTTATCTATACTTGCCTTGCTCTGGGTAAATAGAACGCAGAGCGACAGATCAAAGCAAAGCACACACACACACACATACACACACACACACACACACACACACACACACACACACGCACCGCTCCGGTAGCTCAACTGGTTAGAGCTCCGCGCCAAGCAGGCGACGATTCGAGCCCCGCTCAGGCCGGATTCTTTCCGTTAACTAGGAGTGGTTACTGTCCCCCCTTGAGCAAAGGGGATGGGGTGTGTGGTGTGTGAGGTCCTGGCAGTACCCATAGATCGACGATAATGAGCACTTGCTTACGTCGGTGTGACCTGTATATATCTCCCACAATTCCATTGTGCAATATATACTTCTATTTTACAGCTTTACTGCCTTCAGAACCATTTCTGCAACATCATCTTATTATACGCTCTTCACTCATTATGGGAGGCGCTCTTGGGTTGTATGCTCGAAATAAAGTCGGAGGAGATGCTGAGTGTAACCGCGTGAGAGCTGGACGCGGGTGTCGTCTGCCACAACCCACCTCGGCCTCTGGTTCAGGCAGATGAGGATCCGGATCACCCAGATAATGAGAATCCAGTTCTCAGTGGTAAATAGAACACGGGTTCTTCAGCCAGATCAGTGATCTAAAACGGATCCTTGTAAATAGAAGAGGTCTATTGATTCAGCTTTTTACATATATGGATTGAGAGAGAGAGAGAGAGAGAGAGAGAGAGAGAGAGAGAGAGAGAGAGAGAGAGAGAGAGAGAGAGAGAGAGAGAGAGAGAGAAGTTGACATACATAGGTAGACAGATCTGTAGGTAGGAAGGTTGGTAGCTACTATACATTTCAGCGGGGGACAAACGCTGTTTTTTCGCAAATATCTCCTAGACGAATCGTTGGATCAGTATGATATTTCAGCACACTACAATTAACATCCGGACCTAATTTATGGCTAACATACCACATTACTATATGTGTTATGTGAGGAGTTTACTCGTGAAAAATAACACAAACCCGACGAGTCATGTTGACGCATTCGAATGAAAGTGTGCCCCCCCCCAAAAAAAAAAAACTATTCCTAACCACAACTACTCCTCCTTCTCGCTCTCATTATCCCTCCTCTTCTCCCCCTAGCTCCTCGCCTCCCTCATCACTCTTGTGTCCCTCCCTATTTCTCCCATCACTGTATTATATATTAGAATGTTATGTAGGTGTATATGTATAGATATGATTATTAACTAAGAGCATGGTACAATTCCATGGAGGCAAGACGTATTTCACGTTGATAACTGTACAACACCTGGGTGCGCCTCGGCAGTCATGAGTTATACCTTGCCTCTGCAAGTCATTCTCGGGCTGGGGAAGGGGGATGGTGTGAGTGATGGTGAAGAGGGAAACGAGGAGGGGGATACTGAGATATTGGGGTAGGGAAGGAGTGGTCTGGGGGTTGTTCAGGACGTTGGTGGAGGGGTTAGACGAGTACCCCACACTCGTCCGATTCTGTATAACACCTTAGATATGATGACTGGATTAGGCTTAATATCAGTCAGTAAACTCCTCACATAACACATATAGTAATGTGGTATGTTAGCCATAAATTAGGTCCGGATGTTAATTGTAGTGTGCTGAAATATCATACTGATCCAACGATTCGTTTAGGGAATATTTGCGAAAAACAGCGTTTGTCCGCCGCTGAAATATATAGTAGGTTATACAGAAACACACACACACACACACACACACACACACACACACACACACACACACTGACACACTGACAAACACACAAAGGGACTACAATATACTAGTTTAGAATTGACCTTCGCAGAACAGAGTGACGAATGAGGAAGAGGAAGAAGACGAAGAGGAGGAGAAGGAAGAATAAAGAAAAGGAGAGAAAGCTGTATGACAAAAGATCGTTGAGTGACTTTGTAATCAACTGCACGAACATACGAGCTGCAGGGAGGAGGAGGAGGAAGAGGAGGAAGAGGTGGAGGAGGTTTAAGGTCTCTGTTGGTAGGTCAGGACTAGGACAAGCACGCAAGCACAGTAGGGAACATCGCCTTGCCTTAATTCAGTCAATATATTCGCAGCCTCGCCAGCCCTGCAGCCTCCACGTTCACAGTACGGAAGGTTACTCACCTCAACGTTGTTGTTGTTAAAAGATTTACCCCTAGTATCACTAGGGGAACGGGCCTTTGTCCGAAGAGGGAGCACGGGCCTTAGCCAAGGGCGGCCCGTAGCAGGGTGCCGACAGACCGACTTTATCGGCGATCGAAATCTAGCCGACCAAGTCGGTCTGTCGACGAGGACTGGCGTGTCTCTGACCACCTCAACGTTGTCCTATCATCGTTATTATTATTGACATCCATGAAAGGGCATCAAGAGAAGCTTAAGGGGGTACGGGACGCCTGAGGTCATCTAACTAAACTATTGGGTATTGCGATGAAACTAAGTAGGCATCTATGTTGCCTACATTTTGTACGAGCCAGAACAATGTATGTATACTTATATGTATACTCATACGTATACATGTGCGTATACGTGTAGCGACACTTAAAATTACACAGCACCATTAATACATAGCCAATCACTTTCATTTTTTGGCAGTGAATAGTCTTTAGGTATGCCTAGAACCCTATGGAAAATATTCTGAAAGTTTCCCATATAGAAAGGCATAACGGTATTTCTTTTATTATGTTCGTCGAACATCGCGTTAAATCCTGTTTTTTTGTCACTTTTTTTCCTCTTAATACTCCTATCTCCTTTATCCTATCAACAATATATAATCATAGGTCCCTAGCTACTTGTACAATCAACATTCCCTGCACTTTACACGTAAATCTGATTGATTTTAGATTTTCTACGATTAAAAAAAAGAGGAAAATTAACCTTTAACTCGGTCCAATTAAACCCGCGCCAGACATTTAAAATTTGCGCCACTAGGAAAACATTGCTAGGGGATTATTCATAGATGGTATAAGAACGTTTTTTTAACCCAGTTTTGCAAAAAGCTATATTTTGACCCCCCTCCCCCCCAAGGGTCGCATACCCCCTTAACATAAAACTCATTGATATAAACCCAGAGTACCCTCGATGAAAAATAAGACATTAACAGCAAAGTAAAGAGGGTAAATTAAAGGGAAGAAAAAAAATAGATCAAACGTGTATAACTATGAATGATCCCAAACGCGAAAGTTGTTTCGGAAGATTCAAACAATAAGTTAATGGGTAAAAGGTATTCAGGAGGCGGTGGCTGAGTGATTAGCGTGCCGGCCTTCGCATTCGGCACGTTGTCCATGATGCGGGTTCGAATCCGCCGCTAGCCACCTGGGATTTTTCAGTCACCGCCGAGTGGCCTAAGACTACCCAAATGCTGTCCTGAAGACCACCTATCAACCCGGACTCTAGAAGAAACTGTGCAAGTGAAATCAAGAATGAGCTCCGGGAGGTGTTATAGTAAATGTAGTATATCAGTGTATTATTATTATTATTATTATTATTATTTAATATCACCACGAATTAGGCATGCAAATATCAATGGAAAAAACCCACGACAGATAGATCACGCCACCTTGTAGGAATGTCATCTGTCAGTGTTTACCGTCTCAGTATGTATACAAAGCATTTCATCAAGCTTAGAGGTCACCTTGACATACGTGACCAATTGTAACTTCATTATTTTCCAATCTGTAATTCGTCACTCCTTCCAGAGAGTTCGACCGACACACACCTATTGTCTCGGCTCTCTCATCACCGCTACGCTGTATCTTAGGTTAAGAATACATTTCTTCTAAGGCAGCAAGTGTTTTCCTCACGCCCACAGCTCCTCGCAACCAAGCCTTAAACCGTTACAGGGGCAGCATGAGCCAATAATAATGCCGCCACTATAAACAATTGCCTGCGCCATGACAGGCTCGGGCCAACCATCAGGCATCTATGGAAAAGCCTACCGGCGCTATAGGCCACATGTAAAAAAAAAAATATATATATATATATATATATATATATATATATATATATATATATATATATATATATATATATATATATATATATATATATATATTAATTCTCATATCATATTTTAGCTTTTTTTTTTACTTTCAATTTATAGCGCCGGTAGGTTTTCTTAGTAGGAACCTGATGGTCGGCCCCCGCCCGTTCTAGTGCAGGCAGATGTTTAAATTGGCGCCATCTTGCATTAAAGTGTACTAAAATCGGCATTTTCTGCTTTAATGTCAAGTGTTGATGATACTTTTTTCTGTTATTTAGCAAAAGTTATATTCGTTAAAGATCACAATATATCCACTACAGTGTTGCTTTCATTCCTATCATCGATACTTTAATGCTAACTGCTCTTTTGGACTTGATAAGTGCATGCCTTCACCCCCTCGCGGCCTCACTCTACAAGACTTTACACTCTAGCTCACCCTTACTCTGTTGAGATACCTAATGCAAGAGTTAATCCGTATCCTCATTTTTCATCCCTTTCATGAGCAAAGTCTTTTTCTTATGGCTTTAATGCTTTCAACTGGGGAGGATCAAGTTACTGAATCTGACATTTCTTGTTTCAAATCATGTTTAATTTGTGAGAGCAGTGCTATTGCGGACTGATTCTTTCTCTTTGTTGTGCCTCCTTTGTTGCATAAGAAACACAATACATTTCAAAAGAGTGGTAGATTTCCACCTTTACTTTGTATCCTAAAATTAATAGCCTTTTTTTTATTTCTTCGCTCTTTTAACTGATATAAAAAGTTATTCATACTGTAGCCAAGTACATAACAAGGGCGATGTCTGCCACAAACGTCGCTATGGAAGATTTTTTTTTTTCTGTATACATCAGGACAGAAAGGGAAGTCGCGTCACAGATAATTCGTAATAAGTAAGTGGTAAGGGCTTGTGGAGTCTTGCGGTGAGAGAACTGTGTCAGGCATCATCAATTCTTTAGACCTTGTGATTGTGTGGATAAGTGCACTGGAGGGAGACGAGGGAGAGGTGGGAGGGTAAGGCAGAGAAAGGCTGCGACTATGCACTCATCCCCATCCCTCCCCTGCCGATATTCCTTCCCTACTAACCCTCTTCATCTTCTTAATATACCTTTAAATAAAACAAAGGCAGCTCTAGACCCTTTATCGAAGGAGGCCAAGACCCGTATTCCCAGACGCTTTTGGCTCTCACAGCAAATTGATCGAGTTCTCATGGTGTTATTTTCCTGTTCATGGTACAGAAGCTTTCTCATACTACTACCAGGATCATAAAACTACCCACGGATATACCACACAACATCTACGAAAGCCTTGTCAAATGTGTCCTTGAGCGCCGAAAAGTTTATGAATATGGCCTTGAGCCACTGAAGGGTTGCCATGTGACACAATCAAGCGAAGAACGAAGAAGGAAAATGAGATAGAGAAAAAAAAAACAGACAGAGCGTACTTGCTGCGTCACGAGACCCTTGGAAGGAGGTGCGGCCATCGGGTTAAGCCCCTATTACACGTATCCGGTTTCCTACGGCCAACCTGGCCTACGGCGCCGTAGGAAAATTCTGGCCAACGGCTAGAGTTATTAAGCCCCTATTACACGTATCCGGTTTCCTACGGCCAACCTGGCCTACGGCGCCGTAGGAAAATTCTGGCCTACGGCTAGAGTTATTACACGTATTTGAACGGCCGGTGGCAAGTGGGTCAGTGTAGCACTGGATGTGGTGGAGGAGTGACATGCCTTCTCTCGACGACAATCTCGTTGCTATTGCTCTAGCGTGCTGTTTGAAGGTTGGCCGTACGGCCAACTTTAGTACTGGCGAAAGTTCATCCGGCCGGCCGTGGGTGAGCGTTCATACGGCCGATTTGCTATCACACGCTCCGGTTTGAACATATGCTAGCGTCGCGACCGACGGCGCCGTAGGAAACCGGATACGTGTAATAGGGGCTTATTAGAGATAAGACTCGATTCTCAATGTTACCATACAGTGTTGAAGTATACGAGGGTGTGTGATAAGGGATTGAAGTGTTTGACTTATGGAACAGTTAAGAATCTCTGCAGCGCACGCATTGATATCGTCAATATTGTATCACTGTCACTGAAGGTGTTGTAACGCATCTTATGATATTTTTTCTTTCGTTGAAATGCAGGTTATGCAATACTTGATAATGTTCTAATTACGAGTATAGCGTTTTTCAGCCAGTGAGTTTCGACACGTTGCATAATACTGGAGTGATAATTACGTTCGTGTTTTATTTATTTTTTTTTTGTTTTTTTTTTTTTTTAACAGAACGGATGAATGGGCGGTGGCCAGGGCATGACAGGGTTCAAGGGCAGGAGGGCAAGGAGAGGCCACCCGGCTGCCCACGAAAAAAAAGTGTTGCGTCATACCGCGGTAAAGGGTTGTGGTGTGTGTGTGTGTGTGTGTGTGTGTGTGTGTGTGTGTGTGTGTGTGTGTGTAACAATAATAATAATAATAATAATAATAATAATAATAATAATAATAATAATAATAATAATAAATGGTTTATTCACTTGTTGGCAGCCATAAGGCTGAAAATATACAAAGTACAATGAGATTTATGTGATGAGTAATGGGGGAAGTGGGGAAAGGTGGTTGGTGTGTGTGTGTGTGTGTGTGTGTGTGTGTGTGTGTGTGTGTGTGTGTGTGTGTGTGTGTAGGGCGTGGGGGGGGGTCATGTGATCATGAAGGTATTTTTGGCATTTACAAGTGGTGTGTGTGTGTGTGTGTGTGTAGGGCGTGGGGGGGGGGGGTCATGTGATCATGAAGGTATTTTTGGCATTTACAAGTGGTGTGTGTGTGTGTGTGTGTGTGTGTAAGGGTGAAGGTCCACCATCTCCGTTAGTGCATAAAGGCGATTCTTTACCTTGATTCTACATTGAAAAACTTAATGTCGGCGGGACAGCCACATTCTTAGGTCTTGTACAGTGTCGAAGGAAGGTCACATACTGTACAAGTATGGAAGGTATCTTAGAGCCATATTCTTAATCGTTTCGGAGCCCGGGCACACACATTTGACAAGGCTTTCGTAGGAGTTTTGGGGCATTTCAAGAGGTGGTTTTATGACCCTTCTGGCGGTGTGATCATTCTTCTGTGCCTTGAACCTACAAAAACGCTCATTAGAAAGCGACTGATCTCCTTTTCGGCCTTTGCAGATAGTTGATGTGAGAGGCAGAAGCGTCTGAGCATACCGACTTTGAAGGTCCAGTCTTGAAAATCACACACTTCAGGCCCAGAGGCTTAAGCAGGAGGAGACAATGAGACGGCAGTGGTGTGATAAGTGCTTCCATTAGTACCTCTTCCTCCGGCGGCCTGTTAGTTCCGTCAATTATACTCACAGAGAACGTCAGACGCCGCTTCGGTCACTCCTCGCCTTGGTGTATGCATGTCAGGCCTCGTTCGCCTCATGCTATGCAGCGCCTATACTACCTCGCCCATGTACAGGACACGTGTTGCCCCTCCTTCTATAAAAGAACGCTTGGTGCTCATGCTGCTTGTGGCGCTTGATGCTTAATGAATGAAAAGTGTCCTTCCTTTTCTCCCCTCCTGTACCTTCTCCACTAACCCACGTCCGCTTCTTACTATACCCTTCATAAAAAAGACGCCACACACCAAGACCGAGTTAGTCTTCACGTCGGGCAGTGGTCGTGTGTCAGGTCGTTATGGTCGATATTCTCAGACGTTTCCTCCTCTCAACTTAATTATTTCCAAAGGTCAAAGAGAGGATCAATTGGGTTCGAATGAGCGTTTATTTTTTAGGTTCATGGTATAGAAGAACGGTCAAACTACCATCAGGGTCATAAAGCTATCCCTGGAAATGCCCCAAACTCCGACGAAGGCCTTGTCAAATGTGTGCTACTACCCCTGGAAATGCCCCAAACTCCCACGAAAGCCTTGTCATAGATATAACTACCCCTGGAAATGCCCCAAACTCCCACGAAAGCCTTGTCAAATGTGTGTAACCACCCCTGGAAATACCCCAAACTCCCACTAAAGCCTTGTAATAGATATAACTACCCCTGGAAATGCCCCAGACTCCCACGAAAGCCTTGTCATTGATATAACTACCCCTGGAAATTCCCCAGACTCCCACGAAAGCCTTGTCAAATGTGTGTCACTACCCCTGGAAATGCCCCAAACTCCCACGAAAGCTTTGTCAGAGATATAACTACCCCTGAAAATGCCCCAAAATCCCACTAAAGACTTGTAATAGATATAACTACCTCTGAAAATACCCCAAACTCCTCCGAAAGCCCTGTCAAATATGTGTGCCTGGGCTCTGTAATGTTTAAAAATTTGGCCCTTAGCCCCCAAGCGTCAGGGAGCTCACGTGTTGCCGCCAGATCACGTGTAGCAGCCCAGGTGAATCATGCATTGGACCCTGGCTCATGTATGCATGGAGGCGCTGCACGGTGGCCTCAGGAAGAATCTATCAGCGTTTAGCAGTAACTCGCGACGTCCTCAAGGTTGGCGCAGCTATTCCACTCACAAACTCATTTACTCACCTTTATCACTCACTCACTCTGCAGGACGATCATAATGAGATATAGATAGAAACGTTTCATATTCGTTTGACACTCAGGCATTCAATCAGTCACGCACCTCTTCCACACACTCACTCATTCACTGACATTTCTCCCTCCCTCACTCATTCACTCACTTTATCTTTAGGACACTCATGATAAGATATAGATGGAAACGTTTGATATTCTTACGCACTCACCCAGTCATTCACCTTTCTCACACACTCTCACTCACTTTCTCGAAGACAGGCAATATAAAATGCTGAGAAAAACACCTCATATTCTTACACACACACACACACACACACACACACACACACGCACACACGCACACGCACACTCTTGCACTCTTATGTTCCTCTGTTAAATCGATACCAGCTTTGTGTGCCTGCCCCAGTACCTTCCTTTGCTCAGCACCTCTCCTACACACACACACACACACACACACGCACACACAGTAAACAAACCTTCCTCACGTGAGTCTCCCCTTTAACATAAGTCCCAAAGCTTCACCTCAGCATCACCATCCTTTTCCTTAGGTCCTCTCTCGCACTAACCTCACACACTACACCCATCTCATTGGGTCACTGCCTCGCTCACCTCGCTGCCTCCTCGTCTCCCTGGCCGGTGTGGAGATGGGTGGAGAAAGGGGAGAGACGTAAACCCTTCACTGTGGCCCCGGGAACACTGACTGAGTTGAGTTGCCAGTTGGTTCGTGTCTGCCAGGTCTGCCAACGTGCGGGTTTTGATGTTTCCTCTGCAGCCACCTTGCCTCCGCCAGCCTCGCCCACGTCACGGTCAAGGTTACCCGTTTTCTGTTGTGTAAAGGGCTCACTGATGATTTTCTTAATTTAATGTGTATTTTGTATATTTATTTTCATACAAATCTACCTTATTATATATATATATATATATATATATATATATATATATATATATATATATATATATATATATATATATATATATATATATAATTTTTTTTATTTTTTTATTTTTTTTTCCTACATATCTACCTTATTTTATGTGTATTTTGCATATATTTTTTCATACAAATTTACCTTATTTTATGTGTACTTTGTTTATTTATTTTGATAAGCCCTAGAGTCCCTTGATAGAGTCCCGACATAGGCGGGCCTGTGTATAAGGCTGCTGGGCGCCATTATTGGCCCTTCGAGCACCGCGCCGACTTCAAAGCACGGTCTCTCGCGGTTCATTTACCATCGGTTATGACAGCAAAACTCATACACTGCCATTGCGTGTCTTGCTGTCGTAACCGCCCTCCCTTTGTACTGTCTATGGAAATCATTGTGAGAGAGGTACAGCTACAAGGACTGAAACAATCGTTCACCTCAGCTCCAGATATCGAAGCTGATGAGGGAAGCTTCCGCCCTTACACCCAAAATTATTGGATGTGATCTCTCCCACAGGGCTCTAGTTGTTATAACAGACTTACAATGGATATTTCTGTCAGTAGGAAAGTCCCTCGCTGCGGCCTATTGCGAGATTATACAAAATGATCTTAGCCGGAATATTCACTTGTCTGAGAATTGGCAGACGTATATTTACCTTGAAAAAATCTAATCCCATAGAGCTCGCCTTCAGAAACGGTAACCACACACACAACATGCACTGGAGATCCCTGCAGGTTATAAATGAGGAATTAGACTTTGGAATCATGATCAACAGTGACCTGAAATGTAAGTCTGACTTTTTTTTACAGCAAAGAAGACGATTCAAGGGCAACAAAAAGAGTGCAGAGAAAAAAAATACCCACTACTCACCGCTCCAGCCAAACCACGGTCGGGTTCATCGCGAGGGACTTTGATGTCGCTGGGAGCTCTGCAGTACTTGTGTGACTCGCGGGTAATACCACCTGGAATACGCAGTTCAGTTCCCATCCCTTAAAACGAAAAGATCATTGAATTACTCAGACTCTACGGAGGGAATTCATCCAGGTCTTCAAATACCTGAGGAAGGTAATAATATCGATCATTGATAGTAATTTCAGCTCCAGTTTGACCTGATTACTATAGAGAACCGTCTACCGCTCAAAGAGAAACGATACAGTATAGATACCGGCCGTTTTTGTTGTTTTGAGCCGGCTCCTCCGCTACAGGAATAATCTTATTGCAAAAGTAGTTTGTACTAAAATAATTAGCTAACTTAAAAAGCGTACTGACCATTACATCGTCGCGAAAAAGTTGAATTCAACATTTTCGTGCGTACGTGCAGCGAGTGACTCGGTTTGTTCTGCAAAAAGCTTGGCTAACATATGCACTCACTAAAGCGGACAGACCTCCAGTATGACAACAGGCGTTTTCTCCTCCTCCTCCTCCTCCTCCTCCTCCTTCCAAGCTGATCTCGAACGTTTAAGTAGTTGGGCACGAACATGGCAAATGAATTTCAGTATTGAAAAGTGCAAGGTTATGCATATCGAAATCATCAAATTAACGGAGTGCAACTCAAGCCAACAAAAAAAAAATCTTGAAGTAATAATTTCGAACGATCTTAAACCGAGTCAACATTGCACAGAAGTAGTAAAAACTGCCAACAAACTGATCGGATTTATTAGTCGTACATTTGAACACAAATCAGAAAAAGTAGTATTGACTGTACAATTCGTTAGTTAGCCCACAATTTGAGTATTGCGTTCAGTTTTGGTCTCCCTATTACAGAAAATATATAGATAAACTCGAGAGGGTGCAGCGTCGAGATACTAAAATGATCCCTAGACTGCGAAACAAACCGTACAAAGAACTTAACTTATTCAGCTTATCACAGCGCAGGCGAAGAGGTGACCTTGTAGAAGTGTTTAAAATTTTCAAGGGATTCGATAACGTTAATGTGCATGATTATTTTACAGTCTCTCAATTAAATGTGACAAGAAACAATGGATACAAAATAACGAGGAAGCGTTTCAACTCAAATGAATCAAAACACTTCTTCAACCGTGCCATCGATGTATGGAATGGTCTGCCTCAAAACGTCGTCGAAAGCGAAACTATTTGCACGTTCAAAAACCGACTAGGCAAATATTTAGAAGCTTACCCGAACATCCGCTATTTTGCTCCGGTCTAACAGAAAGTAGTGTTAGCTTAGTTGTCGTGTATGATCTTCCTTCTGTCCATGTAAAATTCCATTGTATTTTTCTATACTACATGGTATTCTTCCTTTTCGTGCCAGCCTCGGCTGGAGGGACTGGTGGGAGGGGAGGAGCCTTCGCCGTCCTGTGTCTCTGACTCGTAGATTAGAGTAGATGGTTGCAACAACAAACAGCCTAGTTAGGACCAAGAGGTCTGTTGCTGTTTGCTTGTCCTTTGTACTCCTTTGTACTCCTCCTCCTCCTCCTCCTCCTCCTCCTCCTCCTCCTCCTCCTCCTCCCCTTCCTCCTCCCCTTCCTCTTCCTATTCATCCGAACCACGGAGGTGTATTAAGGATTTAGTTTGGATTTTTTTTTGTTTTTATGAGCATAAATATCTCCAGTGCTCTTCGCGTGCGCGTCACTCCTTTGTGTTCCTTCAGCTGTCAGTAAACTTTGCACGAATTCCTTCTCCAAAACAGCACGGCAGATAGTTAATGGCAGTCTTCACACAAGGGCGTTTTTTTTCAACTGGATTTCAACAGTTTGAGCAGGGAAGATTTTTATCAAAGCTTTCATGATTGACTGATTTCTTGGCAAACATCGCCTTCATACATGCAAGCCACAGGGATCGAGATGATTTTTGTCTCATACTTGCACCTAGATAGATGGATAGATAGATAGATTAATCGAAAGATAGACAGAGGGGCAGAGGGATAGAAAGAGAAAGAAATGAATGAGTGTTTTTTTTTCTAAGTTAGTGGAATACAAAATGATCGGTGCATTTAGTAAGTTTATTGTGTTCCCTACAATAATAATATTTATTTATAATCAGACACTTCTCAGAACAGCAGAAGTGTACATTCAGTGCGGCGGAATTGTTTGTGTTCACTGCGGCAATAATCGGACATTCGTCAGAGCACCAGAAGAGCATGGCAAAGAGCTAACTTCTACTCTGTCTGGCTGCGGAGTGTCATGACACAGCAACGTGATGGCACCTCGTGCTGCTGAATTTAATTAAATAAAAGCAAGATGATTTTTTTTATTATATTACTTCAAGTGTGTGATTACGTGTGTGCATGAATGCAAATGCGTCTCTTTAATTGAAAAGATTACTTTTTGTGTCCCAGCAGTCTCTCCTTTTATGCCTGCTACACTCAGCCCGTCAAAGAATATTTTACAACGGTGGCGATGGCGCGACCCGTCCAGCTCACGGGTGACCTGGGCGGCTGTGAGAGGCCCGCAGGTGCCTTAGCATACAGTAAATTTTAAGGAGTTAGAGAAAAGTGTTTTTAGGTCTGAAAAATATCGTAGATGTTGTAAAATGCCCACAAAGCTGGCGGACTGAGCAAGTAGAGGTACTGAGGACGGTCAGGGCGCAAGCATGGAACACTTGCACCAAAGGACCCACGGTGTTGGCGTCGTAGGTGGGTGAAGGAATGCGCCCTGCGGAGTGCACCTCCTACTGATTGACCGCTTCCTTTTCATCTGAATCAGTCTAGAGAGGAACCCGTGGAAAGTTTCGGTAGTGGTATTGAAAGCGTGTAAAGAAACGTTACCCGTAAACACAGTTTTCTCTGAGGACAGACTTCAACGTTTTCGCCCAGCCGCAGAAGGAGGAGACTGAAGCAGACTGAAGGAGGTTATAATGAAACCAGATTTGGCGAGATGGTGTTTGAGTTGGCTCTTTGGGTCCTTTCCTCCCCGCCACCTAGACCCAATACTTATCTCCTCCCCTCACATCTTATCTACAGGTAACACGAGAGACGAAGAGACAGGTGTTGGGACTGTGTGGCAGAGCGGCGAGGATGAGAGGACGCGCGCGGGAGCCAACGCAAAAACCATCTCGTCAATCTGGTTTCTCTATCTATAGTACTGTTCACAAAGCTATTTTTGGTGCAATGTTGGGAAAAAAAAGAACAGCAGTAAAAGAGATATAAAAAAAGAACAAGTGTAACAGTAGAAAAACGAGCAGAAGGACAGAAAAGGGAACTGCAAAAAGAACGAAGTAGGTACACGTAGGCCGAAGTGAAGAAAGGAAAAGAATAAAGGAAAACAAAAGTGTGTCAGCAAAGTGTAGTACAGAAAAACAGAGCTCTCCGTGCAGAGTGAAGTACTTAGTGTGAAGAAAAACCGAGGAGGCCCTACATAAGAAGCGATACAAAGTGGAACAGCTCAAAAGAAGTTTTTTTTTCCGTCCGCTGCCGAAGAGTTGTTTCAGACGTCGACCAAGTAGTGATGTTTTCCAAGTATTGCAAATAAAAGAAAAAAAATATATCAGTCTCGTGTGTTAGTGCGTTGGGGGCGGGGGGCATTCCACTCACACAGCTCTCTTGGACAGAGTAAAGCCAAGGGTTCTTCCTCTCGCCAACTATCCTCCTCTCACTGACAGTTTTCGTCGCAATGCTGCCTCTCTTTCTATCTTCTACCGATATTTCCACGCTGACTGCTCATCTGAACCTGCTGACAGCGTCGCGGCACCGATCCAACCTCCACACCGTCTGTCTGCGGATCGAGTGTCATCACGCAGCAGCGTAATGGCACCTCGTTCTACTGAATTTAAAGCAGGATAATCTGTTTATCGGTGCCACGCCGCCTCCGCCTGACCCAGACTCAGACTCTTTCCTATCATTTGGCGAGTACTGGGAGGATGAGAGGGGAGGAGGGAAAGAAAAGGCAGATAGTGGAAAAAATAGGAGAACAGCAGGGCAAGTAAAAGTATAAATATAGTATTGTTTGATAATTATTCTTGTCAAGTTGATATATCACACACTGAGGTTTGCCAAAGACTTGATACTCGTGATAGTGATAGTGATAGTTGACCCTACAACTGCCTCGGGGGTACACGTGTGTCACCTTGCTCCTCAGTGTTTCGACGCTTTGGCTCCTTATCTGCTACCCAGCGGTTCTTGAGGCTGTTCTGTTGCTGTAGTGTGCTGCAGTGACTGAACAACAACTACTACTACCCAACACTCTGCTCTGCTAAGTGTTATTTCTGATTCATTACATTTCATCACTCTCACCCTAACACACCTGCTTTCCCTCGCTGTACTAACCCCATACATCTCACAACTTCACAGTGTTGCACGCAAGCTCCTCCTAAACGTTCTACACGTAGTTTTTTCTTATTCATTTTCCAGGAAGTGTTTATATTAGGTACTGTTTCAGGCTGTAATTTTCCTTGTTAAACGGAAATTTCCAGGCCACCAGACGACACCCCGCTCGCCGGCCGTATTCCCCAGGGACCCTTTGTTTCACCCGGGACCCTCTGTTTCACTTCGCTCCGCGGAAGTGCAGCCAATATGCCCTCAAATTTGAAACGTTGTTCTAACTGTGGCCTTCGCCAAGCTCCGCAGTATTTTAGGACAAGTAACGGGACAAGTTAGACTTGCCGTTTTTGCGTCAAGGCAGAGCAAGATGAAAGAAAAATCACGCACCTGGAATCCACGATCCACTCGTTAACACGGGACATGAAATATTTGGCGGACCGAGTCACAGCGTGTCGCAGGTGTTCTACTCGCGGGGGTACCTCACCCCCCATTCCTTCCACCCCTGCTTCTCCCCATACAGCAGCCTCCCTTCTCCCGCCTGCCTCCCCCTCCTCGCTAGTGCCTTCTCCCTTCACTTCCCCCTCCTCCTGCATCTCCCTCTTCCCCTCCACTCCTCCACCCGCTTCTCTCCTCTCCTCCCATCTCCCCTCTCCACACCCGCCATACTTCCCTTCCCTTCTGCCGCCGCTGACTCTCATTCATCACCCCCCTCTCCCCTTTCCTCCACCTCTTCCCTCCCTTCCGTCTCTTCCTGCTCTTCCTCGCATTCTCTCTCCTTGTCCTCCACCACATCACCTCCCCCCTCTGCTACTGCTACCTCCCCGCCTCCTCCTCCCCGCCTCCCTCCTCCTCCTCCCTCCTCCCTCCTCCTCCTCCTCCCCTCTTCCCCCTCCTCCCCCACCACCTCCGCCACCACCTCAGCCACCTCCTCCTTCCCCCCTCCCCCTTCGACGTCATCCCCTTCCTCTCTCCTTCTCCCATTCATCGTCCTCCTCCTCCTCCTCCTCCTCCTCCTCCTCCTCCTCCTCCCCTGTTGCCGCTCCTCCCTCTCCTCCTGTAGCGGCCTCCCTTCCGTCTACTGACAAAGTTAATAAGAGGAAAGTACTGGTGGTTGGGGACTCTCAAGTCAAGTTCATTGACAGGTACTTTTGTTCAAGGGATAAGGAAAATAGGCTTCGAGTGTGCTTTCCCGGGGCAGGCATCCAGCACGTATCTGACAGAATGGAGGAAATTTTAGCAGAGGAGGGGACACAGCCAATCGTCTTCTGCAGTTTCGGCGGTAATGATATCAGTAAGGTGGGTAGCGAAGAGATGTTTTGGCGCTTCAGGGAATCGTTCGCTAAAGTGACTTCGGGGGGGGTGCCGGCTGTTTGTGGGGTTTTGCCGAGGAGGGGGGTGGGAGAGGGATGGCTTTCCAGAGCTTAGCAGTAAACAGCAGGCTGGCGGCCCACTGTAAGCGAAATGGTTGGCTTTTCCTTGATAATTGGGACCTCTTCTACAATAAAGGCACCTTGTATGCCAAGGATGGCGTGCACCTGTTACTCCAGGGGGTGGAGGTTCTAGCAGACTCCCTCGAGCGATCACTTAGCACCCTGCATAATTTTTTAGAGTAGGCGAGGGGTGAGGGCCTGTCAATGCATCGCAGACTGGGACTAGGGGGCGCTGGAGAAATCGAAAGGATATAAGAAAGGATGGGCTAACGGCTTATTACACCAACAGTAGGAGTCTCAAGAACAAGATAGATCTACCGAGGGGGAAACCATGTGTCGAGAAATTCGACATTATAGCTATCACGGAAACATGGGTGGATTCTGCCAACAAAAACTTCATGTCTGAGTATGAAATAGATGGTTATAAGATGTTTCACAAAGATAGAAAGGGAAGAAGGGGAGGGGGGGTGGCACTTTATGTTAAAGACACACTTAAATGTTCCGCTAACAACTCTATTCAAACAAATGGCGACTCAGAATCAGTTTGGGTGGACGTCCACAAAGGGAAGGACAAACTAATTCTAGGGGTTCTTTACAGGCCACCCAACCTCAGCAGGCAGGACACTGATATATTACTGCAAGAGGTAGGCAGGGCGAGCAGGAGCAAGAATGTCTGCATAATGGGGGATTTTAACTATTGGAATATAGATTGGGAAGGCGTGGTGGGTGATCTAGAGTCTGAGGATTTTCTGAAAGTAATACAAGATAATTTTCTCAAGCAGACAGTAGCTGAGCCCACCAGGACATTCTGGACTTGGTCTTAACTAACACCCAGTATATGATCAGCGAGCTAGATGTTGGGGAAGAATTAGGTGGCAGTGATCACAAGGAAATTAGGTTTAAATTAGACTGGGCGGTGACCCATGAACTCAACCCTGTGTTAGTGCCCTACTTTAGAAGAGCTGATTATGAGGGGCTCAGAAGACACCTTGAGGAGGTAAATTGGGAAACCTTAGGGCTGGATGAGGGCCAGATCTCAGGGCTGGAACCGGAAAGACAGGGGAACCATGTAATAATTTAGTTAGAGAAATTGCAGATGGTCAGAGACAGCATATCCCTTACCAAGCACGTCAGAAGGAAAATAAAGACCCCAAATGGATGACCCGCAGACTCAAGCATGAAATAGTCTTGAAGAGAGGGATTTATAGGAAAATAAAGAACGGAGAGATCCACCTCAGGGGTAGGTATGTTGAGCTAGCCAGGTCGGTGAAGAAGAACACCCGCCTAGCAAAAAGAAATTATGAGATTAGGGTAGCCAACGAGGCCAAGAGCGATCCCAAGGGCTTCTTCAAATTGTACAGGACGAAAACAAGGGACAGAATTGGACCGTTGAAAACAAACACGGGCGAGCTCGTTAAGAATGGAAAAGATATGAGTCAAATGATGAATAACTATTTCCTCTCAGTTTTCACGCAGGAAAATCTAACAACCATTCCGGAGAGAGTTCAGATATATGAGGGTGACGAGAACGACAAGTTGAGGGATGTGATCATCACTAGGCAAGTAGTCCAGGATGAGATTGGTAGGTTGAAGAAAAACAAGTCGCCGGGCCCAGACGAAGTATTCCCAAGGATTCTGAAAGAGTGCAAGGAAGTCCTTAGTGGCCCTCTTGCCGATATCTTTAAGATGTCGGTAAATTCTGGGTATGTGCCCAATTAATGGAAAGTAGCTAATGTGACGCCGATTTTCACAAAGGGAGACAAGTCAGCCACCTCAAACTATCGCCCAATTAGCTTAACATCAGTTGAAGGAAAGATGTTGGAGTCAATTATAGCCCGGAGCATTCGGGACCATCTAGAAAAGCATAATTTAATTCATGATTCACAACATGGGCTCACAAAGAGTAGGTCTTGCCTTACTAACCTGTTGTCCTTCTACACTAAAGTAATCGAGGCGGTTGACAGAGATGAAAACTATGACATATTATATCTAGATTTCAGTAAAGCGTTCGACAAAGTCCCTCATCACCGGCTATTACTAAAATTACAGGCTCACGGCGTAGATGGGAAAGTTTTGAACTGGATCAGGGCGTGGCTTAGTGGTAGGAAGCAGAGAGTGCAAATCAATGGCAGGAAATCTGAATAGGGCAGTGTTACGAGTGGAGTCCCACAGGGGTCGGTGCTGGGTCCTCTGCTTTTTATTATTTACATCAATGACTTGGACACAGGAATTAGTAGCGATGTCAGTAAGTTCGCAGATGATACCAAGATCGGTAGAGTAATCCAATCAGACAGCGACGCTACCGTTCTCCAGGATGAGCTTGACAGACTATATGATTGGGCGGGAAGCGGTAGATGGAATTCAATGTCGGGAAGTGTAGCATTTTGATTGTAGGTAGGAATAACCCCTTACACAATTACTTCTTAAATGACACTCCTCTAAGCAGGTCTGGGCGTGAGAGAGACTTAGGAGTCCTAGTGAGCGCTGACCTCCGTCCTAGGGCTCAATGCATTCAGGCTAAAAATCGGGCAAACAGAGTACTAGGTTTCATCTCAAGGAGCGTGAGCAATAGAAGCGCTGAAGTCATCCTCAAACTTTACTTAGCACTAGTTAGACCTCATCTCGATTATGCAGTTCAGCTCTGGTCCCCCTATTATAGAATGGATATCAAGATGTTAGAATCTGTACAGAGGAGGATGACAAAGATGATTCAGGGGGTGAGAAACTTGCCTTATGAAGACAGGCTGAAGCAGTTAAATCTACACTCTCTAGAAAGGCGAAGGTTGCGAGGAGACTTGATCGAATTATATAAATAGATGAAGGGATTTAATAAAGGGGATGTCAATAAAATTTTGAGAGTGAAAGAGCCAGGTAGGACGCGTGGCAATGGTTTTAAGTTAGACAAATTCAGATTCAACAAAGACATAGGCAAGAATTGGTTCACCAATAGAGTGGTGGACGAATGGAACAGGCTTGGGAGCCATGTTGTGGGTGCCAATACCATAGATACATTCAAGAAGAGGTTAGATAAAGCCATGGATGGTGAGGGAAGGTGGGGTTGAGTGGTTGAGTGTACAGGAGCTGCCTTGTATAGGCCAACCGGCCTCTTGCAGACTCCTTATGTTCTTATGTTCTTATGTTATTTCAATGATGCTTATAATTTGCATGAAAAATTACTTAATGGCGTATCGCAAGCCCCAGATAAGCCCTCGAAGGGAGGAAGGGGGTGAAAATAATGAAAAGAGAGAGGTAAAGGAAGAGCATGACAGAGGAAACATACCTGTTTTCTTTAACAAAGTCATGTAGTACAAAAAGTGCGGAGCATTTAGTAAATTTATTGTGTTCGCTGCAGCAGTAAACAGACATGTGGCAACACGCCAGAAAAGTCTACATTCAGTGAGGCAGAAAGTGCAACTCGCTCTGCATGAAGTACACAAGAGAAATTTTTCTCTAAGCAACAGTCCTGCTCACGTGACCACAGTATCCAGAACCTAAGTGGACCACGTGATGAAAGTGACGTCACGTTTGTGTATCATCCGCTAGCGAGATTTTGTCGGCGCTGCTGCCGCTGCTGTGCTGTAACTCGTGTGTGTTCCAGGGTGGGCCAGCCGCCTCTGCAGCGTCCCTCCCTTCAAGAACGAGCATGGCGGCCGCGCCTTTTTGCACGTTTGGTTTCACGTTTTGTTCACCGTATCTCAATATGGCAGATAGTTGAAGTTTTGTGCGGCATTATCCGTATAAAGACGTAGTGGGCCATGAGGGGCTCGGCGGGCCGCAGCACCACCGTCTCGACCTGGCTCATCGGGCTATTGTAGGTTTCTAGCAACGTGAAGGATGAGAAATTCCCCGAAGATGCCATGGATGACATTCCAACCCGGACCTCAATGTATCCGTAGAAACCATCCATAGTCTGTAACATCACTTCAGCAACTGGAAAGACGGCACCGAGGTCAAATTGAAACCATTGATAGAAGAATCTAACTATGACACATTCTTTAAAGTCGTGATTGTAATAACCGTCCACCAGATTCTCTGCTGTTTGATTACCAAACAGATGTGACAAGGCTGTGGATGCACCAAAAGCGATATCTTTCCGCATCTTGGTGTAGCACAAGTGGGCGCCGATGGGATCTGTTGGGATGTACGACGGCGAGACGATGAGATCGGTCATCTGGCACTGGCTGGGCTCAGCGAAGCACCACAGGCTGCACCAGCTTTTCTGGGCACACGACATGCCGCAAAATGAGCGACGTAGTGCCCTGGAAGTCTGGCTGACGGTCAACGTGAAGCGGGTCGGTTCAACCAGCACCCTCTGCCACGCCGTCATTTCGACGCCTCTGCATGGCTGCATGAAGCTCAGAGACACCCACAGCGCCACACACGTCCACGCTGCCGCCGCCCACATCACGCTGTAGCAAAGCGTCAGGGTGCAGACCCTCGCCTCGTGAGCAGCAGGACAGCGCCGACGGCACCGAGCCAACCTCCACACTGTCTAGCTGCGAAGTGTCATCACGAAGCAGCGTGATGGCACCTCGTGCTGCTGGATTTATAAACAAGATAATCTGTTTCTCTTTTTTTGTCACTTATATGACTTCTTGCGTGCATGAGTGTTGACGCATCCCTTCAAAAGAGAGAGAGAGAGAGAGAGAGAGAGAGAGAGAGAGAGAGAGAGAGAGAGATCGCTATCCCAGCATCATTTTAAACATTATGCCGTCGGAGAAGAAAATTTTGTCATTAAACTTCGAATTTTGGAAAATCAACCGCTTTGGTGCGAATCGCCGTAACTCTCTTATTTCTGGGGCTACAGTAAAGTTTTTGGTATCAATAGACGGCAACATAAAAGGGCTATATTTTTTTTAATTAGAGACAGGGCTCGAAAATAGACTCTAAAGGATAAAAAACGAATAGATTCGCAAGAAACGACACGGAAAAAAAAACTATTTTTGAGTTCCCAACCTTGAAATCCACCCATTTTTTTGAGAATTTCATATAAATTATTTAACAAATGATTTAGCCCTGCCAATGTATTTTCCAATATGGTGCATAACATTTCCCTACTCCCAGTAGTTTTGTCGCTAGAGCTCGAAACGTAAACCCTGTCGAGAGCGATTTTGACGAACTCCAATCACTTTGCCGTTTTTGTCTAGTGTGACCTTGCTATTGCCTCTAGAAGGCTGTAATTTGGTGTAGTCTGACCAACTCGAAGGATTTTTTGATAGCTTGATTCCAAGTTCGTCGTCGAGCCGTCACAAAATAGCCTGTGTTTCGGCCCTTTTGCCGCGATTTGGACACGTCCTAGTTTTTTGCATATAACTTTTATCATTTACTTAATGCTGATTATTGATTTGTATTAAAAGAGCTTTCATTTGCCACCAAGCACGCCTTCCTAGCTTCAGTAGTTTTCGCTCGAGCTCGACCAGAAGTCGCGACGAACATTCGCCGAATCTGACTCATTTCACGCGCCGCGACGAAAAACCTTCCTGACGCCACAAAAATTAATATATCTGCATAAAACTTCATATATGAACACTTCAATATGTTGACTAACTTTTATTAAAACCATTTTAAGATATTAAATAAAAAAGTTACTATATTTGTATAATCATTTCACTAAATAAATCAACCAATATTAAGCGACTTATTATACATTTTATTTTTAGTATTCATCCATATTTCTTTACATTCATGAAAAATACATTTAATTTTATTTATATATATATATATATATATATATATATATATATATATATATATATATATATATATATATATATATATATATATATATATATATATATATATATGTATCAAAATGTATAATAAGTAATATTGAAATGTGAAATATATATATATATATATATATATATATATATATATATATATATATATATATATATATATATATATATATGTATATATATATATATATGGATATATATGGAGTGGGTAGGGAGACACCGACCGAACGCGCGCTAGCCACTCCCGGTGAGGTATATGTGTGAGGTGAGAAGGAGCTGAAGGCCTCCAAAGACCCTTCCCATGTCCTCACTAACCGTTTCCCTATTGTCTCACCAACACCGGAGAGTAGTTCAGCATGCTCTCTAAAGACAGATCCTCTCTCTATCCACACCACACTACATTCACACAACATATACACCTTTTCCCAAAATTCAAATTTCAAAATGGCGCACCTACATCAAGCATCGGAGTCCCCGCCTGGGGGGGGGACCACAAATTCCCCCAGGGAGGACTCCCCTTCTGGCTGCCGACCCGAGAGGTGTCTTGATAACTCCTCGAACCTCTTTCTTCTCAATTTCTGCAACATTCGCGGTCTTCGTTCGAATTTTCATTCTGTGGAACATCATCTCTCCTTCTCTAAACCTCACCTTCTCTTCCTTACCGAAACACAGGTTTCTGAGGCTACTGACAGTAATCTCTACTCTGTTCCTTCCTACTATCTCTATCCTAAATTTCAATCCAAAGCTGGATGTTGCGCCTACGTGCGCAGCGACATCACTTGCTCTCGTGCCCACAACCTTGACTCTTCTGAATTTTCTACCATCTGGCTAAGACCTCATTGTCATTCTATTACTAAATACATATGTGCTGTTTATCTCTCACCTAACTCTACTAACTATGTAAAATTCTTTGACTATTTGAACTCTAAAGTGGAACACAACTTGACCCACTCACCCTTCGCTGAAATCTCCATCCTAGGAGATTTCAATGTTCACCACCAGCTTTGGCTTTCATCCTCTTTCACTGACCATCCTGGTGAACAAGCCTACAACTTTGCTATCCTCAACGACCTAGAGCAGTTGGTCCAGCACCCTACACGTATTCCCGACCTTCTTGGAGACCAGCCCAACATTCTAGACCTCTTCCTTACCTCAAACCCTTCTGCTTATTCTGTCAAACTGTTCTCTCCGTTGGGCTCCTCCGATCACAATCTTATTTCTGCATCATGTCCTCTCGCTCCTGTACACCCTCTGGACCCACCGAAGAGACGATGCTTGTGGCATTTTGCTTCAGCTCGGTGGGACGACCTGAGGATGTACTTTTCCGATTTCCCGTGGAATGATTATTGCTTCCAGGATAGAGACCCCTCTGTGTGTGCTCAGCGCATCACAGAGGTGATTGTCTCTGGAATGGAGGCATACATTCCTCGTTCTTTCTCTACTCCTCACGCTAAAAAGCTTTGGTTTAATCATGCTTGTTCTCGTGCTGTCAATGATAGAGAGGCAGCTCACAAAAGGTACCAGAGCCTTCAAACTAATGCTAATTATGAACTTTACATTTCTGCCCGGAATCGTGCCAAATCTATTCTCAGACTAACCAAAAACTCTTTCATTAATAGAAAATGCCAAAACCTTGCTTTCTCTAACTCTTCCCGTGACTTCTGGCATCTAGCCAAAAACATTTCCTCCGACATCACTTCTTCATCTTTCTCTCCACTCCTCAGTCCTGACGGCAACACTGCCGTCTCATCTATCTCTAAGGCTGAACTCTTCTCTCAAACTTTTTCTAAAAACTCCACTCTGGACGATTCTGGGCATATTCCTCTTACTCATCCCCCCTCTGACTCCCTTATGCCTATTATAAAGATTCTTCAAAATGATGTTTTCTATGCCCTCTCTGGCCTCAATCCTCAGAAGGCTTATGGACCTGATGGAGTGCCTCCTGTTGTCCTTAAAAACTGTGCCTCCGTGCTGTCACCCTGCCTGGTCAAACTATTTCTCCTCTGCCTGTCAACATCTACCTTTCCTTCCTGCTGGAAGTATGCCTTCATACAGCCTGTGCCTAAGAAAGGTGACCGTTCCAATCCCTCAAACTACCGTCCTTTAGCTTTACTTTCTTGTCTATCTAAAGCTTTTGAATCAATCCTTAACCGAAAGATTCAAAAGCACATTTCCACTTCTGACCTTCTATCTGATCGCCAGTATGGGTTCCGCTAGGGGTGTTCTACTGGTGATCTCCTAGCCTTCTTAACTGACTCTTGGTCATCCTCTCTTAGCCGTTTCGGTGAAACCTTTGCTATTGCGTTGGACATATCAAAAGCTTTTGATAGGATCTGGCACAAATCTTTGCTTTCCAAACTACCCTCCTACGGTTTCTATCCTTCTCTCTGTACCTTTATCTCCAGTTTCCTTTCTGACCGTTCTATTTCTGCTGTGGTAGACGGTCACTGTTCTTCCCCTAAACCTATTAACTGTGGTGTCCCATAGGATTCTGTCCTATCTCCCACTCTCTTTCTGTTGTTCATTGATGATCTTCTTTCCAAAACGAACTGTCCTATCCATTCCTACGCCGATGATTCCACTCTGCATTACTCAACTTCTTTTAATAGAAGACCCACCCTACAGGAACTTAATGACTCAAGGCTGGAGGCTGCAGAACGCTTAGCCTCGGACCTTACTATTATTTCTGATTGGGGCAAGAGGAAACTGATGTCCTTTAACGCCTCAAAACACAGTTTCTCCACCTATCCACTCGACACAATCTTCCAAACAACTATCCCCTATTCTTTGACAACACCCAGCTATCACCTTCCTCAACACTAAACATCCTCGGTCTATCCTTAACTCAAAATCTCAACTGGAAACTTCATATCTCATCTCTTACTAAATCAGCTTCCTCGAGGCTGGGCGTTCTGTACCGTCTCCGCCATTTCTTCTCCCCCGCACAGTTGCTGTCCATATACAGGGGCCTTGTCCGCCCTCGTATGGAGTATGCATCTCATGTGTGGGGGGGCTCCACTCACACAGCTCTTCTGGACAGAGTGGAGGCTAAGGCTCTTCGTCTCATCAGCTCTCCTCCTCCTACTGATAGTCTTCTTCCTCTTAAATTCCGCCGCGATGCTGCCTCTCTTTCTATCTTCTATCGATATTTCCACGCTGACTGCTCTTCTGAACTTGCTAACTGCATGACTCCCCCCTCCCGCGGCCCCGCTGCACACGACTTTCTATTCATGTTCATCCCTATACTGTCCAAACCCCTTATGCAGGAGTTAACCAGCATCTTCACTCTTTCATCCCTCACGCTGGTAAACTCTGGAACAATCTTCCTTCATCTGTATTTCCTCCTGCCTATGACTTGAACTCTTTCAAGAGGAGGGTATCAGGACATCTCTCCTCCCGAATTTGACCTTGCTTTTGGACACCTCTTTTGTTTCTTTTTTAGGAGCAGCGAGTAGCGGTTTTTTTGTGTGTGTGCCCTTGAGCTGCCTCCTTTGTTGTAAAAAAAAAATATATATATATATATATATATATATATATATATATATATATATATATATATATATATATATATATATATAGATATATATATATATATATATATATATATAGGGGCGGACAAGGCCCCTGTATATAGATAGCATCTGTGCGGGGGAGAAGAACTGGCGGAGACGATACAGAACGCCCCATTTCGAGGAAGCTGATTTAGGGAGAAAGGAGATGTGGAGTTTCCAGTTAAGATTTTGAGTTAAGGATAGACCGAGGATATTTAGTGTTGAAGGTGACAGCTGAGTGTTGTCGAAGAATAGGGGATATATGTTTGGAAGATTGGGTCGAGTTGAAAGGTGGAGAAATTAAGTTTTTGAGGCATTGAGAGACACAAGGCACCTTTTACCCCAATCGGAAATGATAGGGAGGTCTGAGGTTAAGCGTTCTGCAGCCTCCAGTCTAGAGTCATTTATTCCCTGTTGAGAGGATCTTCTGTTGAAAGAAGTTGAATAATGCAGAGTGGAGTCGTCAGCGTATGAGTGGATAGGACAGTTTGTTATGGAAAGAAGATCATTGATGAATAACAGGAAGAGAGAAGAAAAGAGAGAAAGAAAAGTAAGTAGATTTTGGAGAATAAGTAGTAAAAAAATGTGATGGTAGTAGGTAGTAGTAGTAGTAGTACTAGTAGTAGTAATAGTAGTAGTAGTAGTAGTAATAGTAGTAGTAGTAGCACTAGTAGAAGTCGTAGTAGAAGTAGTGGTAAAAGTAGTAGTATTAGCAGTAGTAGCTGTGGTTGTAGTAGTAGTGGTAGTAGTCGCTGTTGTTTTTGTGGTGGTAGTTGTTGTAGTTGTAGTAGTAGTAGTAGTAGTAGTAGTAGTAGTAGTAGTAGAAGTAGGAGGAGGAGGAGGAGCAGGAGGAGAGAGAGAAAAAGAAGAAAAACAGGGAAAGAATATAAATCAACTAGGATAAATTATAAGAGAGGACAAAAATTAAGAGAGCAAAAAATGAAAAAATACTGATCATTTGTGGGAGGGAGGAAGGGAAGCAAACAACACAAGCCTGAGCACAAAAATACACATTAATGATCTTGCTTAAAACAGCGTCAAGGGTTCCGACCGATGCTGTTGCCATGATGCAAGAGGGAAACACACGAGGCTTTAACGGTCGTGGGGAAACTTTTTGAAGTACATCTTCAAGCATATAATCTACATGTCTCCACTCTGTACAAGACTATCTACCCTAGCTTATCCCTGTGCTGTCCCAGTCCTTTCTGCAAGAGTTAACCAGCATCGGCACTCTTCCATAGTGGTGTGATTCTTGTTGTCCCTCTTCAAGCAAATAGTCTACATGCTTCCACTCCTTTTGCGGCCACTCTGTATGAGACATTAGCTTAACCCTCTGCTGCCCTAATCCCTTCTTCCAGAGTTAACCAGCATCGGCATTCTTTCACTGAGAGGGAATCTCTTCGGCATGCATCTCAAAGAATATAATTAACATACCTCCAATCCTTCTGCGGCCCTCCTTTGTACTTCTAAGCCCACCATTTTGTTTTGCATTTTTTAACTTCCATAGGTATATATATATATATATATATATATATATATATATATATATATATATATATATATATATATATATATATATATATATATATATATATATATTAGGGTAGGCGATGGATGAGTGGTTAGCGTGCTGTGCCAGCATTCACGGCGCCATGCAGAACGTCGAATCGAATCCCCTCGCTACCACCTGGGATTTTTCAGTCACCGCCGAGTGGCCTAAGACTACCCACATGCTGTCCTGAAGACCACCCATCAACCCGGACTCTAGATGAGACAGTCCAAGTGAATCAAAAATGAGTTCCAGGGGACAGCATGAGCCAAACATAACTGGCGCTACTATAAAAACTACCAGCGCCATGACGGGCTTGGGCCAAGCCCCTGCAGAAAGCCTTCCGGTGCTATAGGTTGAGTCGTAAAAAAAAGAAATACTCATTACATATATATATATATACATATATATATATATATATATATATATATATATATATATATATATATACACACAGAGAGAGAGAGAGAGAGAGAGAGAGAGAGAGAGAGAGAGAGAGAGAGAGAGAGAGAGAGAGAGAGAGAGAGAGAGAGAGAGAGAGAGAGAGAGAGAGAGAGAGAGAGAGAATATATATATGCATGTCCTCACTTTCCGTTTCCTATTGTCTCATCAACACCAGAGAGTAGTTCAGCATGCTCTCTAAAGACAGATCCTCTCTCTTTCTGCGTCTCCCCGGCCATTCCCCAAATAAAAAGAGGGGTCGTCTTCATCTTTGGAGATGCAAGGGCCCTGTCAGCCCTTCACCCGTCACTGTCGGCAGGCGGATGCATCGAAGAAGCCTGCCGCGCAGTCCGGCCCCCAGCAAAATCGGATTGGGGTTGAGTCTCGCGCCAAGACCTTTAATTTTTATTTTGTTTATGGCGAAGATGTGTTTTGTTTGGAGGAGTTGCAATCCCCCTCCCTTCCAACCCGACCAACCAACCCAGATCAGGTGCTGGACTGACTGCTAGCCGTGGGCAGAGACGCAGGACCCTTGAGAGGACAGATCCCCCGGCCACCCATAAAGAAAGAAGGTTGACGAGGAAGGAGAGAAAAGTAGAGAGAAAACAGCTCGGTAGGGTTGAGGACGCCGCAAGCCCCATCCGGAGAGACCTGTCGTACCCAACATAGGTACATAGTGACATGTATGCAAAGTAATGATGGCGGTGCTTGTAATGATTGATGAGAGGGATGATATTGATGCTCGCGATGCTGGTGAGTGTTATTATAATGGTGCAAATGATGACGCTGCGTGTGCGTGTGTACGTGTCCGTGTATGTGTGTGAAAATGAATTCGTAATACCATTCCTCAGCAACTTACTCGGGGCTCACCTGGCTGCGGGAGGGAGCAGGTGGCCAACGACCCGCTCAGCTGAAAGTATAGGTGTGGAGGGAGTGGTGACAGCGTGTTAGGAGGAGGATGAAGTGGGGAGGAAGGGAGGACATGACTAACAGGAGAGTGAAAGGCTGCAAGAACGGGAAGAAGAGAGACTGCAACCGAGGGAAAGAAAAGGGTAGAAGAAAACTGAAGGAAATGGAAAGATTGGAACGAAGAAGGGAACAGAGGAAAGGTGGGGAAGAAGGAATCGAGAAGCAAAGAAAAAGCAGGTAACAAAATAAGAGAAAGCGGAAGCTGAGAGTGTGAGAGAGTGAAGAAGAAAGAGATGGAACGAGAGATGGAGGAAGGAAAGAAGGAAAGGAAGGAAAAAAACTTGAAGGGGAGTCAGGTAAAGATGGAGAGGGAAGACTGACCGCGATGAAGAAATGAAAGAAGAATAGAAAGGAAGGAAGCATGGAGAAGAAAGAGGGAATAGAGGAAGGGAGAAAGGAAGGCGAGGTGGGAATGAGGGAGATAGTTAGGAAGCATGAAAAATAAAGGGGGAAGGAAGGAAGGGAAAGAGGAAACTTGGAAAAAGAGGTCAAATAAAAAAAAGAGAATTGGGGAACCAGTGATTGAATAAATGGGAAGGAAGAATAAGACGGAAGAACGAAGGAGGAAATGGAAGAAAAGTGTGACAGATGAACGAAGAAAATAAAAACC
The DNA here is from genome assembly GCF_024679095.1 of Eriocheir sinensis. Lineage (NCBI taxonomy): Eukaryota > Metazoa > Arthropoda > Malacostraca > Decapoda > Varunidae > Eriocheir > Eriocheir sinensis. The sequence continues at coordinate 1,554,405 of NC_066527.1, read as the reverse complement.
AATTTGAAAGGGAGTGTGAGGAAGACGAAAGGAAAAGAGGAAAGAACAGTTTAATCATAAAGAAGAAGAAGAATTGAAAGGGAATAGAAAATAAATAAAAATGGAAGATACACAGAAAAGATAAAAAAAGAATGCCAGGAGAGGATTACGAAAAGGAAGGAAGAAAAAATAAAATTTAACGGATAGGGAGGAAGGGGAAGAGAGGGGAAGGGAATAAAAGAAGGAAATAAGGAAAATAGAAGAGGTGGAAGGAGGGATGCAACGGAGAGGAAGGAATAGGAAATGGAGGACGGAACAAGGGGAAAGGAAAAATGGAGGAAAAGAGGAATGGAAAGGTGGAGGAAAGGAGGAAGAAGGAAGGAAAGGAATAGCTTTGGAAATGAAAAAAAAAAGTGATTTCGTTTCTTCACTAGGGACACACACACACACACACACACACACACACACACACAGAACAGCGATCAATTTCACCATCAACACCACACAAACAACAACAACAACAACAAAAGCGTCACCACCACGGCCGCCATCACTCATTTCTTGCAAAGTGGCGCTCTAGGTATAATTTTCACAGTCTATTTTTCCAGTTTACACGGGTCACTTAAGCCAATTACAGGAGGAGGAGGAGGAGGAGGAGGAATGGAATGCAGAAGAAGGAAGTGAAGAAAAAGAGGAGGAGGGAAAGGGAAAGCCATATTTTAGCCCCTAAGGTAAATGTCCCAAGAGGCGATAACAGATTGCGGGCAAGAAAGCCAAATTCCACAGACCCTCCCTTGATACTTGTGTGTGTGTATGTGTGTGTGTGTGTGTGTGAGAGAGAGAGAGAGAGAGAGAGAGAGAGAGAGAGAGAGAGAGAGAGAGAGAGAGAGAGAGAGAGAGAGAGAGAGAGAGAGAGAGGTAATATTGACGGAAGTAAAGAGGGAAGGAAAAGAGGAAGAGAAGAAAGAAAGAAGGAAGGAAGGAAAGAGAGAAAGGAAGGAAGGAAGGAAGGAAAAGAAAGAAAAGGAAAAGGAAGAAAAAAAGAAGAAAGGACAAATAGAAAACATTAGGAAAGGAAGAGAAACAAAAAGAAGAAAAGGAAAACAAAAAAGAAAGAAAAGAAGAAAGTGAAGACAGGCAGAAAGGCAGAAAAAAAGACAGTGAAAGAACGCAAGAAAGAAAAGAAAAAGAAAGAGCGTGAGAAGGAAAAAAGACGGACAGAAAGAGTGAGTGAAAGTAAGAGAGAGAGAGAGAGAGAGAGAGAGAGAGAGAGAGAGAGAGAGAGAGAGAGAGAGAGAGAGAGAGAGAGAGAGAGAGAGAGAGATTCTACCTTATTATTTCCTTAAGTCATTAAAAAAAAGGTTTCATTGGGTTTACATTCACATTATTCATCATTTTATTACACACACACACACACACACACACACACACACACACACACACACACACACACACACACACACAGACAGAGAGACAGACAGATGGACACACACACACACACACACACACACACACACACACACAAACAAACACAGACCAACAACGATCAAATATTTAACATAATCGTGAAGGAAGAGACAAATGGCGAGAGAAATATCACATCCAAAAATACAAATAGCTGTTTTCCATTTGTTTTATATTTAGAATTATTACTTACCACCAAACAATTCATTTTCTGAGCGTATTTCTTTACAACGTTTCCTTAACTGTGTGTCTGGCTGGTAAATGTTTCCTTGTGATCTGCGTTTGCCAATCACAGCTTAAATTGCCTTCCTCATAATGAAATCGTGACCTGCTGGAGGCTTCATAACGCAGGAGAGGTCAGGTCAGGTCAGGTTAGGTAATGCCAGATCGGGTTCAGGTCAGGGGGAAAGAAAGTCATCTGTGTGGAAAATGAAGTCAGATTTTCATTAGATTTACAGAGCATGAATGTTTGAGAAGAGATGAGTGTGAGGGAGAAGGGAAAGGGAGGAGAGAGATGGGACGAGGAAAAAGAATGGAGAGGGAGACAGGAATATTGGCAAGAGAATGAAAGGGATGACTGATGAGACTTAAGGAAGAAGTATAAGGTATAAGGAAGATGTAAAAGGAAGACAGCAAAAAATATGATAAG